>NC_044501.1:45031238-45038738 GCF_902362185.1 Chanos chanos | reverse complement strand
GCGTAGAAACTCTGTGTTTAGTTTGGGTATACAGGTGTAATAGAATTGCATGAAAAACATTTTAAAAACTGAAGCTTAAATATAAAATGAGCATTGAGTCAATGAATCCTGAGCCATTTCATATCTGAAAGGTCACTCAAATAGTTGTGTTAAAAGGTGTCCAATTATGCCTGTTCCTTTTAACAAAGTGACATCATATTGACAGCGAGACTAAAAACCAAAAAAAAGAAGAAATAGTGGTTTTCCTTTTTCTGCCTCAAGTGGTCAACATTTGGAACTACCAGAACATCACTGACTCATTTCGTCACATAATATGAGATTAGATAGGTAGATCATAGCTGTAATTGTTTTAAAAACAGTTGTTTAGGTTCAGAGAGAAACAATAATCACTTAAAATCTGTTCTTCAATAATGATTTGTGAGAGAGAACATATGCCAATAGCCTGTTATATTTTCATTTAGGATTTAATTCCATATTCATGCTTTGAGCAGTGTAATCATACAGAAAACATGGAAACAACTCACCGTCACATTGTCACAAGATTTACAAAATCTCTTTGACCCTAAAATAAATGATCAACAGGTGAGCTATTAAAACAATGCCCATGAATTAAAAATTCATATGATATGTTTGCATGACATGACAGACAGAACCTTGACATTGCAGTTTTCCTTTGGAGTCGGTCATGTCCTGTTCATATGTGTCTTGCTTATGTTCAGTCCAAGCTGTGAATTGAAGCATTGAACAGACAGCTGCATGAAAACACAAGCAACATTAAAAAGAAAAAAAAAACCACTTGCCATGCAGAAAGATATTCAGGGACTAATTTTGGATTAATCTTTCGATCAACCCTGGCCACGAAAATTTCTGTTGATTTTATTTGGACATTCTATGGATTGGCGTTGCTTGGACTTTTTTTTTTAACCTTCAATGCCTCTGTACGATGATGATTAAGTTCAGACAAATCTGAAAACAGGGACCGAGCCAATGACTCCCAGAGCAAAGGTTATACAGGCTAAACATTGTTAAACATAATATTTAGAATTGGTTAAAATGAGCACAGTGTGAATTCTTTCTATTCATTTCTTTGTACTTTTTTTGGGTGATGGGATAAATTGATTATAAAGGATGGTAAACACTTAATTACAAATTACTTACATATGGTTTTTGACTCGCCATATGTCACACACTGTATTTTTCTAGTTGGCAGTTCTACTGAAAACACAGGCAATGAAACAATGCGATTCATGTCATTACATAAACTATACAAAAATCCTTAAAAAATCAAAGAAACCAACTGCGGAAAAAGAAAATTACTGAAGAAGTAATAGTTAAATATTAATAAACCTTTGAACATGAGTAGGTGACAGCCAAATGGTACCACTAACGTAGGAAATATTCAGTCTCAGATAAAACTTTTTTTCTTTGATTCTTCTTCAGTCGGACTTATCCATGAAAAAACACACATGAAATAATAAGTTTTTACTTACTTGTTGGCTGAACTGGATCAAACTATTCTCTCACATTGTCCACCAGTCTTGACCCGCACTTCACTGCTTTGCAGAGCTCCTGCCAAACTCTGTCACCAACGTCTATGTCATCTCCTATATCAGGCAAGATTTTATCTAGTCTCTTCTGAAGTCCCTCCGTGTCAGCAGATAGACTTGAATAACAGAAATCACTGAGTTACATTAAAAATAAATTTGAGGAAATGAAACATCAGAAGTAGTGATGCAAGTTGATATGTAGAATGAAGGTAGAAAAATGGAGGAACAAAGCAATTATTAACAATAATTAAACTTGTAACACATTAGCTTATACTCAATGGATACCTTTCATTACAGAGTTCTTCCATGCCCTTCACATAGTTTTTAAAAAGTTCCCTCAGTTTCTCGGGGGTAAATGTACCTGGAAAACGATAGTATTCACAAGGTTTCATGACGTAAAGAAACATTAATTTTACAGAATTCAGAGGCACGTGTAACTCTAGTCTATGCTCTCATTTCAGGATGTGTAATTGCCAAATTTTTTACATTCAAATTTTTTAGAAGTCCATTGCTTGCATATTGTATATTTGCAAGCACTTTGCACAAAAGAGACTTGAAAATGATCTGGTATGTAGAGTTCTTTTGACTACAGACTCACCGTGATCAGCTGACTCTGCCATGTTTCATTCACTCAGTGAAGTCTGAAGAGTAATTTACTATGTAGTATCAGTCCAAAGATAAATGTATAATGTCTCTAGAGAGTATATTAAGAGCTTGGTTATTCTGATTTTCCTGGAAGATAGATCCTAAATGTTTGAATTAATCCATAGAAGACAACAGGTCACTATCTTTTAAGCCAGCCCTGTCTAGAAGTAGCATCCATATTGCCAGGATAAATTTGTACATGTTCCAGGAAATCCTAAAGCTCACAGACCTGACAGACAAGTTTGCATGGCACCACCCACACATTATCTGTCACACACATGCTGGTAAGAAACAGTTCATCTAATCTGTCATCTACGCACTCTAGGAGGAAAACATGGTCTGCACATTATGAGCTCATGGCAATCCTTCAGGTGGGGCTTGTTTAAGTTGAGTTTGAAAAATAGAGAAAAAGACAAGTTTGAAGACAGAAATATTTTCTATGTGTCTGTGGATGTTGACAGTGTTGTTCTGATATATCCCTCAAAAGCCAGAGATGCTGGTTCAACTATTTCGCTCTTCATGAAAAACTTCATGCAGTCTGTCATAGAGTGACAAAGAGACCGAACTTAAACCTTGGCAGTTAAACAATTAAACCACCGAACCACCAAAATGGATATATTCGAATGAAGAGAGGCCATTTCATGGTCCTAAAAAAAAAAGGCAAAACAAATAAGGGAGGACTATTTGTCGTGTGACTTTCGTAGGAGTGGAAGAAGGCCTCATCTCTGGCTGAAAAGAAATATACAGAGGGCATGGAGAATCAGTCAGGTCTTTATTTTCATGTTTTTAATGGTTATGTTGTAGTACTGACATTGTCCTGCTCTGCCACAACATTAGTTCTGCTTATTCAGTTGCAGTGTTACATTTAAAGACGAAGGAGAGTCAGATAACTGCCGAGTCTAAAAACATAATTTCAACATGTCGATTTATACTGATGTAAGCACAGAAGTCTATTACAGATTAAATAATGAATATATTGCTTGGAAAAGAATATCATGATGGCAAGGTATGATTCAAGCAAAGTGTTTACAAAGAATAAAACACCCATCTTCACAAATGCAACACAGCACTTCGAGGGGATGATTATACCTAACACCTCAAAACAGAATACAGTTCTGTCTAACCCTATTTGCAAAACTGAAGGATGACAAAGTGAAACTAACAACAGCAGGTGAAACATGGGAACCAGTTAATGATGATATGATACTGATGACAGTGTTGTTTTGAAAAGCACAAACACTTGTAAAATGCTTACAGTGTGGTTTATTTTATATGATGTGAAAGGACAATGGTCATTGTCAGGCTAAGAATGTAGCTAGGAAATGAGGATCAGATACCGGATCTACCGTCACATGTTTTGTAAGTTTGTTTTAACTTCTGTTTCAGGAGATAAAGGCCTAATGTGACCCTGCCACAAATGAGAATACTTCAAATTCTAACATACTACACCGTGTTCCAAATTATTACGCAAACACCGTTTAATAGGCATCGAATAGGCCATAACGATTCCAAAAAGAAATCTGTCATATTTGTTGCATGGACAAATCCTTTTTTTAAAAAGAATAAATGCAATTTAAATGAGAAAAAGACATATTTACAGATCACGTTACATGTTGATATATCAGCCCTTCTTTGATATCATTTTCACAACTCTCTCATCCATTGAACTTGCAAGTCCACATATTAGTTTCTGCCTGTATTTCATGTGAGGATGCCAGGTCTTCCCTTTAAGGATGCTCCACAGGTTGTCAATAGGGTAGAGGTAAGGGGATGATGGTGGCCACACCATGATTTATTCTCACTTTACGCCCATAGCAACTAAGGAGTCAATGATGCTTTTGCAGCACAGGGTGTTGCGTTGTCCTGCATGAAAATAACTTTATTCCGGAAGGGCACGATTCCTCTTTTTGTACCAAGGCAGGAAATGGTTACTTAGGAACTCCACATATTTTGCAGAGGACATTTTGACACCCTCAGGGACCCTACAGGGACCTACCATCTCACTTCCCAATATTCCAGCCCAAAACATCACTCTGCCACCTCCTTGCTGACATCAGAGTCTTGTTGGAACAAGGTGGCTATTCACTAACCATCCAGAACTCCACCCATCTGGACCATAAAGTGTAGCACGGCATTCATCAGTGAATAAAACTGTTTGAAAATGAGTCTTCATGTATTTCTGAGCCCACTGAAAATGTTTCTCTTTGTGAACATTGGTTGGGGGTGGCTGAAATACAGCTTCATGCACAACTGCAAGCCTCTGGAGGACCCTACTTCGAGAGGTTCTTGGGACTCTCGAGACACCAGCAACTTCAAAAACCTGTTTGCTGTTCAACAGTGGCCCTTTTAATATTATTAATTTGTCTGACGGAAACTTCCCTTAAGAAGCCTTTATCTGACCGAATTCGTCTATGTTCTGAATCACGCGCAAATCTTTTCATAGTTCGATGATCTCTGTTCAGTTTCCGCGAAATATCAATTGTTTCCATGCCTTTTGCAAGACAATGCACTATTTCATGTTTTTTATCTTCAGAAGGGTCTCTCCTCCTCCCCACATTGCATGAGAACTGTGACTTGCTTAATAATGTGGAACAGTCTCTTTAAGTGGGTTTCCCTTTAATTAGGATCACCTGGCAAACTAATTAACAAACCTGTCTGAGGTTGAAACCAGTTATCTGAATAGATAGGAGAAATTAAACAAGCAAAAACGTTCAGTGAAAAACAAAAAACTAAATGTTTGTTTAACTGAAATGTTACTGATACATCACTTGCGTAATAATTTTGAATACAGTAATTGCAGTGAGTTCAAAGGACAGCATTTCTACCAGTGACAGTTGGAAACTGGGTGTGCTTCAGAACACAACTGCATGAGTAAATAAAGTTCTTGGCAACCTCAGAAGACGACTCACTGTTTATTTAAGGAAATCAACTTCACATACCGTGTTAACTGAACAAGGCTGACATTTCATTGCCGCATCTTTCCCATGAATTTTATTTAATCCACCAATTACGCCGTATAACAGCAATGACAAAAAACACACCATGTTTTACCCAGTCTTGAAAATTGGCCTTCTGTAGTCTTAAAGACATCAGGACACTGTTTGAGTTTGTACAGATCTTCGGCACTACCCTGAATGCACAGGATTCAATTTCAGATTCAGATTCAAACAGCTTCATATTCCGCGTTCTTATTAATCAACAACACAAATCCCTGTTTAGACTAGCTAGATACTATGTAGTGCACAAGGGAATTCCATGGTGGAAAATATTTTTGTCATGGTGATATCAAGTGTGTGATGTTCACTTTGGAAGTTAGATGCATTGATATTATTCCGAAAGATGTTAGTTTCAGTTAAAGTAACGAAATGAATGAATGAGACAATGTAATTTTATTTTTATTTAATTTTATATTGCCTTTTGATTGTTGTAGAGGTTTTAGTTATCTTATTTCCTCAAAGACGGATCCACAATCAGATTTCTAGTAAGGAAAAATCAATCTGTACTATCAGTGCTGGCACCTCTGTAGAGACAGAATACAGAAAGCTGCCACACATCATTGGCTGTGGCACTAAGTGCTTTGTACACCTGCCAGATAAATCAGTACGGAACTTGTTTAACTCATGGTGTGCCTTCAAGTATGCTTAAGTCTTTTGTTATACACAGACAGGAATGAGATACTGATAAGACTAAATACTTTCAGTTCCACTTACAGCTAGTACGTCTACATTTACATTTTTTTTAGTATTCCTAAAAAAGAAAAGCGAATTGGATGAACGCAAAACAAGACGGTTCATGCCAAAATCGTTCGAGTAGTCCTGCAACTCACGTTATGTTGTTTGTTAGGTTTACTCCACTGTCAATGGGACACATTTCAAACATCAAACACACTGAACAGACCAATCATCAAGAATAAATTCCACGCATTATCTTTAGAGAACATTATGTTATATAAAAGTCTGAGCGTAATCTTCATACGATAAAGAGATGAAACAAGAATGACACTATATGGTGCTGATGATTAGCAGGGACATTTTAATGTACAATAAAATATTTGACTCAGTTTCAATTTTGGTTTGTCAACTTATGCATGGAAGTAGAATTAATATCTTACTTTGATCATTTTTTACACTGACATGTTATTAGAATGTCAAATCTACATTAATATAAGGAAACAGACAAGAGATCAATACACAAGATACAAGACATTAGTATATAAGACAAAAATCAATCGATACTAAATGTTGATACCAAATCGATTCCGTACCAAAGCAGACAGTGGTTTAGTGTCATTTGTGGAACTGTGTGGGAGGTATGTTGAGCATGTATAGATTGTCAGGAATGTGGCTGATAATGTGTAACATCACCAACTTTTCCAAGCATTTCATGACTATCAGGAACAATTGTGCAGAAGGCAGAAGTCACAGATTCAAATTGCCTTGTTTTCTTTTTTTTTTTGGCACTGAGACAATGGTTCTGCTCTTAAGGCATGTGCACACGGAGATATATGATTTACGCACTGACTTTTGTTTTAGGACACCTCCTTTCAAGTTTTAAAGTTCTTCCCTCTTTTACAGTTTGAACACACATCAAAATGTCTGCATAATCTCTGCTGTGAGGTCATGCAGTTTGTTCTCCAGCATTTGGAAATTTCCGCATCCGGCGCCATTGTTCAGGGCAGCTATTTAGGACACAGAGTAGGTAAAAATGACAGGACTTTGTTCTAGGACCTAGAGTCTAGGTACAGAAGACAACAGTCTCTCATTGATATCCAGAAGTGCTTGTTGATTGTATGTGACTGTTGCCAGTGCAGTGACAAAGAACACTGAGAGTGACATAAAAGACATGAGACACAGCTTCTGAGGAACATCACACAGCATCATGTCCCTCTGGAACCATGTTTGAGTGTAGTGTTTAAACGTCTCATATAGTCAATTGTTATGACTTCTCCAAGGAGTGGTTATATTACTGACATCTACTGGTCTATTTTGGTATTACGCTTAAATTCAAGTTGTGTAGACGCGAATCTATTCCTTTTCTTTCCAAGACGCTAAACTGTGAGAATTAGACACGGTATTTTTCGATCGTTCGGAACCTTGGAGTAGATATGTCTGTGAGTCTGAATACTTCCGGACTCTACAACAATGTTATTAACTGTACTAAGAAACCTGTGGTAAGAAGGTTGAGTTATGTTGTACAGAGAAATTCCTAGAGGTAGCATCCAAGTTGCTAGTTTATCTGCTCAGCCTCTTACTGTTACCTAAAACCTACATTAATACAGACTTACTCGCAGATATTTACCTACACTGAT
>NC_044501.1:45006238-45026238 GCF_902362185.1 Chanos chanos | reverse complement strand
AGGAAAGTACAATGTGAAATATTACTCAAATTTTGTGGCTCCAGGTTTACATGAGATCACTTTGGGCTCAGTCAGCGTCCAGTCCAGTGAGTCCTGTATTAAAATAATGAATTGATTCCAAATATATTTTGCATTATATCTGAGAGATCATTAAGTGTTATGAGTGCATTGTTATTTTGTTTAAATTGCAGATTGTATGATGAAGGTCAACATAAAAGCATAGTTTTAATGACCATATTGTGGTATTGTATTGTAAGTATTGTAACTGAGGATTAATTAATAAATCAGATTTAACTGCTAATCACTCACCTTCACAGTTTCACAAGTTTTACAGAATCGCTGTGACTCTAAGGAAAAAAGGATGTATCAAGCACACAGCCAACAAGTCAACAAATGACAGTATATGCTCATGATGGTCATGATGTACATTTTTGATGAGATTAGGTGGAAGAGGTGTTACCATTACTGCACCTCATGGTATTATAGCCTAAATTATGCTGCAATAGACACACAGCAAAATTCTGTGTCCAGTCCTCAAAATCTGCCTAGGATGCACTTTTGGTCAGGATTTTTTTTTTTTTTTTTAATTTAAACTAAAAATCAAGACAACCATCATGACAGCCGTCAAGCTCATTTGAAGACTGGGAGGTTAGAGATGAAGTCTTCCCTTTATTTAAAGTCATGCACTATTTTAGATGATATTGCCACTCAGTTCTCATAAAGTAAAGAACAATATACATAGAACAATATGTTTATATGCAATTTTCTTTTTGTAAGAAATAAAGGGGTTTATGTCTCTGCAGAGTATCCAGCAGCAACTGGAACATGGTTATCTTGATTGTGTCCTCTAGAGTCAATGAAGGAAAATCAAAGCAAATTAATTTGAATCTTTCATATCAGTTCGACTAATATCATAAAACACATACTGACAAGAAGCAGACTTATGACCAAGTATGCATAATAAAACATAACAGCAGGACAGAGCACAATGGGAAGAAGACCAAAGGAAATATAAATTTTGTAAAAACACCACCAAAAAAGCATAAGGTAAAATTAATAAATAAAATAAATTTAAGCTCATGGTCTAACCGTCAAATCCAGAATAAATTTGCAGCAGTTAAACCTAAAGATTCCCAAAGTTAGACTGCTTCTTCAGTAATTCTGGTTTGTAAGCATTAATAAATCAGAAAAAATAAAAATAGGGCCTTTCAGGAGACCTGTAAGAACTGTGACAATGCCAGGGATTCTTACCAGCTGAACTGGGATTCACAGCATAGTCCGCTGAAACAATTTAAAAACAAAAATAATAAACTTTATATTGATCAAATACATGATATTAAATTTGATCTGATGTGAAAGTTTTCAATTCCAAAAAGACACTGGTTGTCTGATTTACCTTCTTGTATTGTTGTTTCCCACAGCATCCCAGATGTATCAGTGAATTTCATATGAAAGTCACCATTTACATCTTTTACATGAACCTCAAAGGAGGCTGAGTTACAGCTGCCGTATATCAGCTCTCTTTTCTTCAGAGACAGTAAGAGAAACAGACAGAGAGAAAGAGACTAATATTGATTTAAGCATACAAATATACAAACCAAAAAGACATTGCATGCAAGGTCACAAGGTTTGCTTGAAATGATTACAAGCAGCAGAATAAAATACCTTGTGTTAAAATAAATAAATAAATAAATAAATAAATAAGTAAATAAATAAATAACTGCCTCAGCACATGTGGAAGAATAATGTATTCATTCATTCATTCATTCATTCATTATCTAAGCCGCTTATCCTGATTAGGGTCGCGGGGGGTGCTGGAGCCTATCCCAGCGCACAAAGGGCGAAAGGCGGGGAAACACCCTGGACAGGTCGCCAGTCCATCGCAGGGCAGACACACAGACAAACACACTCACATACACATTCATACCTAAGGGCAATTTTTTAGTGTCTCCAATTCACCTAACCTGCATGTCTTTGGACTGTGGGAGGAAACCGGAGCTCCCGGAGGAAACCCACACAGACACGGGGAGAACATGCAAACTCCACACAGAAAGGACCCGGCCAGGAACCGAACCCGAAACCTTCTATAATGTATTCAGCTCACTGTTATACTATTTAACACTTTTAGAATAGGTGGTCCCCATTTTTTAAAAGGGGGACCAGGGAGTGTGCTCCAGTTATCGGGGTATCACACTGCTCAGCCTCCCTGGGAAAGCATACTGCAGAGTACTGGAAAGGAGACTGCAGCCCATTGTCAAACCTTGGATCCAGGAGGAACAATGTGGATTCCGTCCTGGCTGTGGAACAGCGGACCAACTGTTCACCCTTGCACAGATACTGGAGGGATCATGGGAGTTTGCCAATCCAGTCTACATATGTTTTGTGGATCTAGAGAAGGCTTACGATCGTGTTCCCCGGGGTGTCCTGTGGGGGGTACTGCGGGAGTATGAGGTGCCAGGTTCACTGCTGCAAGCCATTTGGTCCCTGTATAACTGCAGAGAGAGCTGTGTCCGTATTCTCGGCTGGAAAAAGGTGGCTTGCCTCTCCGAGTTGGGACTGAGTTACTGCCTCAAGTGGAGGAGTTCAAGTATCTCGAGGGCTTGTTCACAAGTGAGGGTAAAATGGAGTGGGAGATCGACAGGCGGACCGGGGCGGTGGTGGCGACAGTAATGCGGTAGTTGCACCGGACTGTCGTGGTGAAGAAGGAATCAGAAGACAAGGCTCTCAATTTAACAGTCAATCTTTGTTCCAACCCTCACCTATGGTCACGCGCTCTGGGAAGTGACCAAAAGAATGAAATCACGGATACAAGCAGCAGAAATGACCTTTGTCCAGAGGTTGGCTGGGCGCACCCTTAGGGACAGGGTGAGGAGCTCAGACACCCTGGAGGAGCTTGGAGTAGAGCCGCTGCTCCTCTGCATTGAAAGGACCCAGCTGAGGTGGTTCGGGCACCTAGTCAGGATGCCTCCCTGTGGAGGTGTTCTGGGCACGACCAAATGGGAGGAGACCCAGGACACATTGGGAGAATTATATATCTCGGCTGGCCTGGGAACACCTTGGGATCCCCCAGGAGGAGATGATGGATGTAGACGGGGCAAGGGATGTCTGGGCTACCCTCCTCAGCCTGCTGCCACCGCGACCCGGTCCCGGATAAGCAGCAGAAAATGGATGGTTGGATGGTGTGACAGAGGGCTCTGTCTCAGGCTGGGAGCGGCGTCCCCCCCCCCCCCCCCCCAAACTAACCACTTTTCCCCAGTTGTACAGTGTTTGCTCGTGTTTGTGTCCTGTTACGTGTACGCCATTCATACATATCGATAATGCGCATATTCCAATAAAATACCGTGCTAACACATAAATGTTTGTTAGCATCTTTACTGTTGTTGGTTTACCGTTACCGTCTTTATCAGTTTACACTTACACAAAAACCCAGTTAAATGTTTGTCCCGTCTTTATTATACATTTCGCTTTGTTTGAACGTTCTTATTGCATTGCAACCTTTGTTGGTTGTTGTGTCTCCCTCTGTTTTCTCTGTTTGTCCGTCTGTTTGGTTGCAGTAGCATAGGACTACCAGTGCAGGGGAGGACCAAACAGAACCGTAAGAACGCGAGTTTGTTTATTTGGTTTAGCCGAAGTGGCGCATGTGTGATGCACACGGTGAAGGGGCCACTCCATGGAAAAGGGTTTTTTACTTTAAAATGTAACAATCGGCCAGAAATGGTAAAAGTTAAAACATTACTGTGGAGTGTGAATTTGTGTTTGTGACTGTGTGTATGTACTGGAGTGGATAATTAATTGCCATCTTATTTTAAATTAACAGAAGGTAGCTGGTATGTTCCAAGGGGAGGGGCTTATAGCACAAAAGTGGGTTTTTGGTCATTGTACACTGAGGGAGTCAGGAGTACAGAGAGTAGCTGTGTGGTGTGGTGTGGTGTGGTGTGGTGAAGTCAATTTGATTTGAGAATTGAAAGTAGCAATTTGTTTGTTTGTTTGTTTGTTTGTTTGTTTGTTTATTTGTTAACCTATCTAATTTTTTGTTTGTTTGTTTTGTTTTTTTCTTATTTTAAGAATTTAAAATGTATATATACATATACATTTATATGTATATGTATATATACATATTTTTTCTCACTGTGCATATTTGCCATTTTGGACATTTTTTTTCACTTTTCTTCACTTTAGTTGGGACCATTTTTTTTTGCACTGTAAATAAAACATCTTGCACTTACGTGCTATTTGCGGCGGAGCCATTTTTTTTTTTGTTTTTGGTGTGTTTTGGGCAACCCGAACCCCTGTTCGGCTTCACCCTGCCACAGATGGACTTTCAGAATATATATGTAACCTTGCCCTCAGCTCATTTGTCCCAATGAACCTGAAAATTACTTTCTAATGAAGTGGACAGTGAGTGTACACTTGTCTTAGAGACCCACTTGTTTTTTTAAGTGTTAAACAATAAATAATTAAATATTACAGCGGTGAAATGTATGGTGAAATTATATATTATTGATTCTCAGCATTGGTTACTCACATCCCATATAAGGCTGAGTATCCTACCTATATCATTAACTTAACTATTAAGTGAGGCTCCTTTTCAAAAGCTTAATTGTTTGATTAATACTGATAACAGTACGCTATGTCTTTAAATTCTTAAAATAAGTAAAAACATTTCTTATTAACTGTTTTACATTGACATTAATTCTTGCTTTGCCAGAACCAGTTCACTACCTATGGCAAAAATAACATCTGATTTTGTTAACATTTACCATAGGTGTGATGCGAGAGTCGCAAGATGTCTTAAGACTGTAAGATTTTCCCAGCCTGAATGGGTCGTCTGGCCCTGGCTTACGGATGTATACAGCACCAGCAGACAGCTCCTTTTTTTTCACTGACTACAGAACAGAAAACACAAATATACAGACCAATACTCAATATTGCAAATAAATAAAGAAAGAAAGAAAGAAATTAAGATACATTAAAATTGTATTTACCCTCCACACTGGGGAAAAGAGCGGCAGCAGGTGAACATGAAATCTCAATTCAGGCCTAGCCAGATAAATCCTTGTTTTGTAGTGGAATTTGGGCAGTCTGTTCCGTTTAATGACTACCCCCATTTTGCAGAGGTCACGGTGGAGACGTTTTGCGTGGAAACGGGTTAGTTCACATTCCTCCAAATCCACACCATGGTGCTTTTTTAGAACATACATATTGCCCCATAGATCAGGATCTGATCCTGCAAATCACACAGTTCTGTCCTCTAAAAAATGTTTCAGATTTCATTAAATAACACTATGTAGATAAACTAAAACTATGCATCAAAAGTATGGTAATATAGAATCATGGTAATATAGAATCAAAATAATTTCTTAGTACTATTCATGAGATGTTTGAATATTTTGTTTGGCTGACAATTTTCATTAAGTTGAGTTTCATAAGGTTATTCTAATATGCTCTCTCCAGTCAGTGGATTATCATAAAATAGTGTCTGTACACTAGAATATGATTCCTCATCCTTTTGCCAGCTGAACATCAAATATCAAGATTGCATTTCCTCAGGACATTATCTATATATGGTTCATCTGTGTATGTTCTGAAAGAGTCCCATACCTACCTAAACAGATACAGTGTGGCAGATGGATGACATCTGGGTGTCCTGAAATGATGATGATGTCCATTAGAGGGCCACATGCCTCTACTTTCTCTTTTTTAAGGAAATCATTCAGTGGTTCCCAGTTGCTGAAGTGGTATTGCAGGGTAACTGTACAGGAGCACTCTAATCGAAGTCCTGTCTCTGTGCACTCATATTTCCCAGCAGAAAGCTCCATCCTGGGGGTTAAATCAGAGTTTAAATTTTGCAGTTAAGTGTTTGAGGGAGATTAATTTCCTTCACCACAGAATAAATACAGGATTCAGTCCAAGACATGGACATAACCAATGTATGTGTTTTTACGGGACAGGAAAAAGGGAAAGCTCACTGGTATTGTTCAATTCCTTCCTCCTTGCAGATCTCTGAGGGCGTAACCAGCTCCCAAATTGCAGCTTCCTGTGTAGAAACTCTGTATTTAGTTTGAATGTACAGGTGTAATTGAATTCCATGAAAAAATTAGAAAAACTAAATCTTAAATATTGAAGGAAAAATGTAATAGTTTATTAATCATTTCATAAACATCTGAGAGGTCATTCAAACAGTTTTGTCACAAGCTGTCCAATTATGCCCATTTCTTTTAACAGAGTGACATCCATAAGATCATATAGACAATGAGGTCGAAAAGCATAAACAGAAGAAATAGTGGTCTCTTTACTACCTCTAGTGGTTGAGATTTTGAACTGCACAAACATCACTAACTCATTTAGTCACTTAATTTGAGATTAGGTAGGTAGATGAATTTCTGTAATTGCTGTAATAGCCCTTGTTTAGGTTCATAGAGAAACAATAATTACTTAAATATTTGTTCTTCAGTAATGATTTGAAAAAGGAAGAACAAAAGTCTGTTACATTTTCATTCAGGGATTATCTCATATTATATTCTGTAATCATACAGAAATCATGGAAACAACTCACTTTCACATTCTCACAAGACTTACAAAACCTCTTTGATCCTAAAGTAAATGAATAACAAAAGACAAACTGTTTAAACAGTGTCAATGAATTAATGAATTAAATTGAATACGTTTAAAAATAAAATACATTTAAATCATATTTGTGTGACATGATAGATAAAACCCTCACTTTGCATGTTTCTTTTCATTTTGTCCGAGTCAGTAATTTCCTGCTTGTCTGTGTCTTGCTTGCCTTCAGTCCGAGCTGTGAAATTAAGGGTTCAACAAGTGGCTGCATGAAAATACAAGCTATAAATCAAATTACTAAGATAAAATAGTGAAGAAAGTGAATTTCTAATTTCTGTAGTTTTAGGCCAGTTATACATTACATATTTGGACATGAGTAACAACATAACAAAGGGAAAAAAAACTTACCCTGTGGAAAGATATTCTTGGACTGTAATTTTTTACTCATTTTGCCAGCAACACTGTCCAAAAATTTTATAAATGTTTTTTGGACATTGTATGGATAGGCATTGCCTGGACATTTTTTATTCTTCAGTGCCTCTTTACGATGATTAAATTCATTCAAATCTGAAAACAGAAAAGATACTAGCTACTAGTACCTTGACTCAAGGTTAGAGGGCGTAAACATTGCTGTTGGTTTGAAACCAGGCAGAAACAGTGCTCAAATTTCCCCAACTGGGCATCTTACTTGAAACAATAAAATGAATTATGGTGCCCCCATCTCCCTGTGTTGTTTTTTGTTGTTGTTGTTGATTGCACCTGACAAAGTCAAGCCTGATGGTAATGCAGCAATTTATATCAATACATTTCTTTGGTTTAAAGAAGAGTGCATGACAAAGCAATGGCGCTTAGGGCACCCAAATGGCCAGCAGCAGTTTGTGTTTCTTTATTTGTTGATTTTTGTTGTGTGGGTGGGTGGGGGATCTGTAGCAGAAATGGATTACAAAGGGTAGTAAAAACGGAATAAAAGCTTACAAGGCTTTTTTTCTACTCACCCGATGACAGACGTTGTTTTTTGGTGGTTGACAACCCCGCTGAAACACAGGCAATGAAACAATGCAATTCATGTTGTTCCATCAACAGACCAAACAGAGCAGAGACAATATTGCAGGTAATACTTAAATACTAATAGATCTTTGAACATGACTAGGTGACAATTGAATAGCACCACTAACATAAGTAAACATTGTCTCAGATAAAATCTGATAAAATCTGTCTATTTCCTGGTTCTTCTATAGTGGGAAAAGCTATATATGAAACAAGTTTTTAATTACACATTGGTTGCACTGGATCAAACAATTCTATTGCGTTGTCCACCAGTCTTGCCCCACACTCCACTGCATTATAGAGCTCCAGCCAACCACTGTCACGGACGTCTATGTCATCTCCTATATCAGGCAAGACTTTATACAGTCGCTGCTGAAGTCCTTCAGTATCAGCTGAAAGACTTGAATAACAGAAAACACTGAGTCACATTAACAATCAATATGGGGGGGGGGGGGGGGACACCTACATTACATCAGAAGTAGAGATACAAGTTAATTTACTGAATAAAGGGGGTATACTGTCATTATTAACAATAATTAAACTTGTAGCACTATAGCATATACACAAATGGTACCTGTCATCACAGAGTTCTTCTACACCTTCCACAAAGTTTTTTAAATGTTCCCTCAGTTTCTGGGGTGTAAATGTACCTGAAAAAGGAAAGTATTCACAAGGTTTCATATCATAGAGACACTTTAATTTGACAGAATTCAGGGCCACATGTATCTCTATTCTATAACCTCATTTCAGGATCTGCAATTGCCAAACTTTTTGCGTTGACCCCTCAAATTCATTCGAAGTCCACTGGCCTGCACAGTGTATTCCACACTGTGTTTTATCATGCCTCACACAAATGCAGAGAGCCCATTAAAAAGGACTTGAACATAATCAGGTATATAGAGCTCTTTTGATAACACACTCACCGTGATCGGCTGATTCTGCCATGTTTCACTCACTCAAGGAAGTTGGATATTTTACCATGTCATATCAGTCCAAAGGTAAACTTGGAATGTTATAAAGAGAATATATTGAGAGCTGAATTCTTCTTATTTCCTGGAAGATAGATCTGTAATGTTTGAATTAATCCATAGTAGCCAAGAGGTCACTCTTTTTAAGTCAGCTCTGTTGTCGAGTAGCAGCCGTGTTGCCAGAGAAAACATGTCTATGTTCCAGGAAATCCAAAACTTGACAGACCTGACAGAAATGTTTGTATAGCACCACCCACTTCTTGCATCACCTACTTTGTAAGCAAAAGATCATTTTACGTGTTATATACACAAACCAGTGAGGTTCTTTTTTTTTCCCCAATGAACTCTCCACATATGCCATAAAAAAAAAAAAAAAAATCCACAGTTGATAGCAATGCTTTAGCTAGGTCTTGTTTAAGTTATGTTTGAAAAATAGGAAAAAGACAAGTTTGAAGCCATAGACGTTACTTTTTTGTCCATGGGTGCTGACATTGTTCTGACATGTCCTTCAAAAGCCAGAGTTGCTGGTGTATCTAATTCTCTCTCCATGAAAAAATTCACGCAGTCTGTCATAGAACGAAAGAGAGAGAGAGAAAAAGACTGAAAGTAAACCTTGACAGCTAACAAATGAAACCACTAAACCACAAAAAAACTGTATTGGTATATTCAAATGACAGGAGGCCATTTTCATGCCTCAATTACTAAACTGAAACATGAAGTGAAACCAAAATTAGCATATGGTACATGGGAACCAACTAATGACACTGCTGACACTGCTGTCTTGAAAAGTCTTGGAAAACCACGAGCACTAGCATTATGCTTACAGTGTTGTTTATCATATATGCCAATTAAAAGTACAAAAATCATTTTCAGGCTGAAAATGTAGCTAGACAGTTGGGAAATGACGATCAGATACTGAAAGTGCCATCACATTAGCTTTGTAAGTTTGTTTTGTTCGCTTTTTTAGGAGATAAAGGCAAAATGTGACCCTGCCACAAATTATAATACTTCAAACCGTAACACACTATAGAACAGAAGTGAGTTAAAAGGACACACTCCAGCATTTCTACCAGTGGAAGAAGGAAACTGGGTGTGTTTCAAAACACAAATGCATGAGTAAATAAAGTCAGTAACTTCCAGCAACTTCAGAAGACTAATCGCTGTTTAATCAAATTGATTTTGATACAAATTGAATATTATGTGTGGTTTCTGTACTTATACTGTTGAACATTACTTTGGAGTAGTATACTTATTCAGAAAGTTTACAAAATTACCCTTCTTGTCCATCCATCTGCAAAATCCCTTTTTTTCTTGATATATCCATATATCATATGTTCACAATAAAGACCATATGGTTTTATTCATGTCAATCAATTAAAATGATTGAAACAAAAAAGCTAAGAAGCAGGAATTTGGCTTTCCATGGAGAGCCAGACGGAGAGAGAGAGAGAGAGAGAGAGAGACAGAGAGAGAGAGACAGAGAGAGAGAGAGAGAGAGAGAGACAGAGAGAGAGAGAGAGAGAGAGAAAGAGAGAGAGAGAGAGAATTTGTGAAACTTTATGCATCTGTGAAACTCTATGAAAACTCTATGAAATCTAAAACATTATATGAAATTCTACTCAGTAATACTTTCATGTTGTATGAACCAAATAGAATATTGTGAAAGGAGAAGAGGAAACACGTTTGATTATAATATACTACAGTAACAGCCAGGTACCACTTCATTATAGATTTTAGATGAATACATAGCCATTTCATATATTTATGGCCCTGCACATTGATTGCAGTGCTTCTGCTCCTCTGATAGTGCTGAGTACTGATGCACTTCTCTTGGGTCAATACGTCAGGGAAAAAAAAAAATAGGTCACATGACCACAGTTCTTGGTTTTCACTTTCACTTTCGTTTTATGGTTTTAAGTGAAGTGTGACATTCCATTCACATATGAAACAAACACTGGTGTTTGTGCACAATGTTAATATATAACAGTCACTTAATGATATGTTGCCTTATGGCCTTAAAGGCCTTATGTGCCAAGAGGCACGAAGCAGATAGGTGAAGGTGACGGTAATGATATGTTACAGTCTCACTTGAACACATACAGTGTGATAGATGCACATAGTGGTATGTACACGTCTGACTGTAATCTACAGCTGGATGTGAGAATAAGGAATGATAAAATGCGACACCTTTGAAGGTTAGCAAATATATTTTAATATATAATATAATATTTATACATTTTTCAGCACAATGACAAAATGGCATCCTTTCACTTGCATCTAATTAAAGTCATGATAAAAGCCACATTTGTAGGTATAATCATATACATATTTCAGTACTGTAACTTACCTCTGCTCCTGTTGTTGCAGTATTGGAAAACAAACAAACAAACTAAAAAAAAAATCCAAAACAAGACTGTCTAGCTAAAACAAAATATGTAATCAACCAGCAAAGGTCTAACAGCCTATAGCCCAAGTCAACCACAGAGAATGCAAATGAACAGTTTTCCGGAAAGCTTTTTAAAATCACACTGTTAGTTCAGTGTCCACCTCTATCTTTAAGATTAATATGAGTTTGTCAAGAATCCTTAAAACCAAATAAGCTGCAAGATCATTGAAATCATAGGAATAACAGTTTATCATTGAGAAGGAAGGAGGCTAATTGTTAAGAACAATTATTACTGAGAAAATCACTCAGCATTGCCAAAGATTGTGGACTGCCTAAGATTCAAAGTTTTAGATTTTGTATCATTATATTGTAATTGATATGTGTCAAAATTTAGACAAGCTTAGATTTGCTCTGGTTGGTTAATCTCTTAGCAAATTGAAGCTTGTAAACATGTTACTACTAAAATATGATTTGTAATTAGAATAGCCTCCACCTTGCCCAACAAGCAACTTTTAAACACCCCATGTTCTGTATAAATCAAATGAACAAACAAACAAACAAACAAACAAACAAAAAAAAAACACACACAGAAAAACCTCCCACAGAACTGGCAACACCTTCAGGCTTAAATCAGTTGAGAACTGACTCTTATGGAGAGTCAGAAAAAAAAGCAGAGAACTGACTGCACACAATGTTATTTAAAAATCTCTCATTTCCCCTTTTTTAAGTCTCAAACCGTTAGAATACCTACGGATACATATACCCTATATAAGCACAGGAATGTTCTCAGCTATCTTAAAACTCATCTTAGCAAACATGATCACGCCACAGCACTCCAAAGAGAATGTTAACGCCTAGCACCTCAAAGCACAATACTACACTGTTGAACCCTATTTGCAAAACTGCACACACTGTACCACTTTTCAGGTTTGCCACAGTAATCATTAGCCTCCATTTAAAGTATAGATTGTTCATTATGATAATTCAGCATAATTGTTAAAATATCATGTCTTTTTTTTTATCATTATTATTATTATTATTTGTTAGAGACATGAGCTTCAAATTTCCTGTTAGCTCTCTAGCAAACAAATTAGGTTGGCACTTTTTCATGGCATCACTTAATGCATAATGTAAACTTTATTTTATTGATACAATATGAAATGAAACATTTCAGTTTTTTGTATATTTTTTTTCATATTCAGAATTAGGGAAAATCAAATGGGAACTGCACCCTTTTTTTTTTTCCAATTTCTTTTCACCTGATCGAAAGCTTTTGCACACAAGTCAAAGTTAGTTTCCGCTCATCACCTTTTTTTTCCGCGATCCCTTTCTTCCCCACAATCCAGAAGGAACAGTATATCGCACGTAAACAAATAATCTCTTTCAGTCACACTTTAACTTTTTTTTTCATCCTAAAAGTCTCTTCGGTTAATGACATTCAAGCAACAATTTACAGCTTCACTTCATCTGTGCAATATCTTAAACCCACTTCACACGTCACAAATCCTTTTTTTTTTAAATTTTAATATTTAAGTCACTCACTGTGCAACTCCAGCCACATTCAAAATCCGCCCAACAGATTGCAAGTCCTTATTCAGTCTAACCCCATGTGTGTGCAAACATATTTAGTTCATGCGAATCTGCTTGAATCTACACGGCCATGCTACTGACTGAAACTGGTTCCACAGGCCTCTGTAGATATGACCGTGAATCCCCTAATCACCAGATCAGCAGTTTTCTCTAATCTGAAAAAATTAAATTTTGTTTCACAACCTGATCATGTTCTATATTTCCAAGGCCTCTACTGGATCTATACCCTGTTTATCTTACTCTGAACTGCTCTTGTAGACTAAACTCTACACGGAACATCATCGTTTCCATTAATGTTCTGTTTCTGTGGGTGAAAATACATACTACTTCAGCATTACACACAAAAAGGAAAAAAAAGTGATGTTTTTTAACTGATCAAAGAGTGATCCTTAAAGGTTCTCTTGCTTGTATACCCAGTGGCCTCACAGAATTACACTTCACAACAAAAAGAAAAGCAAATCTATCAAAACTGGGACAAGAATCAGATACAAAAACCTACAATGCAAACAAGCTATGGCCTAAAGAATGAATTAGGTACAAATGGTGATGAACACCACTACAAGTGAAATAAAACAATAGAATAGATTACTATAGAATAGAATGGATTCAAGGTTATTAAAAAACAAAACAAACATAAACATATAACATATTGGCAGTTAGCAAAGGGATCTTGAGACAAATCTTCGAAAATCCAAAACAAAAAACAAAACAAAAAAAAAAAGAAAAAAAAAAGAAAAAGAAAAAAAAAAACCACGCACTCTAAAGGCAAAACCAAAATGAAGCTATAATCAATACAATATCAAAACAATTGATGACACGCATTATTACAAATGTTAATAAACATATTTTCCCCATATTCTTCCAGTTAGTAAACACAGTAAATAAACAAAACAAAATATATTTGCATTAAATAAATTAATCAATAATAAAACACAAATACATAAATTCACGATTTATTTACAACTTAATTAGAAAAGAAAGAAAGAAAAAAAATAATATGTCAGAATTAGGAAACCCCTTCCGTTTTGTTGAAATCCATATGATATAACCTACATGATTTACATCTTAAGAGTATAACAATGCATTTACTTATTTTAAGTTTTGAGTTTGGTGTGAATGCAGTGTCATGCAAGACACAGCGTAACTATTGTTAAGACTGAAACTATCTATCGACTAAAACAGTTCAAGTTATGCTTCAGTGATCATTCAGTAAATTGGTAAATCTTTAGTATTTTTTGTTTGTTTGTTTGTTTGTTTTTGCAGCATCACCTATATTGATATGTATTTCATACTAAGACATCCAATTGGACAATTTAATGACATGTTATTGTAAGCGAATGGTTTTCATAGATATCATGCTGTTTATGACAGTGATTTCTATTGAGTCTACACTACAATACACACCATGGGACTGGTTATTTGCATTCGGATTTTCTCTCTAAAACACGAGGTGACATAACGAACGACTTTGTTGAATGTTTAAATAGAGTGTTTCGGACACGTCTTCTAATGATCTACTGTGTTTGAAAGTCTACACAGTGTTTTCTGTGATCTCTGCATAGCGTCGCGGGGAGAACATTAGAAGAGACATAACTGACAGGGCCCATAAAGTGAAACAGAGGTAAGTGAATTCACATGTGAAATGAACTTTTAATTTTTTTTTTTTTTCTTTTTTAAACTATAAGTATTGTTGTTATTATTGTTGTTGTTGCTGTTGTTGTTGTTGTTTTCTTTACGAATTAGGAATCTGAGGAATCTTGAAACAGTTAATAGCAAGAGAACAACAGTTATGGTCGAACGATTATTGAAATAAAGACCACGTTTGTATGGCACTATCCTACAGTGGCACTCTTGCCAAACAGGGTATGGAGAGGGAAATAAGTGACAGAGACCTTTTGTTATGGCTCTTAAGCTCCTCCTTCAGTACTATAGCTCTCACTGATTTTCACATATGGCCAAACTCCAGTACACAGGCAAGGGAGCAGGACTCTGAATTTAAACCACAGTGTTAGAATAATATCAATAATCTATCATTGACATCAATCATTTTTGCCTCCAAGCAAAGATAAATGAGAGGAAAATGTGACAGCCAGAGGTGTATATGACTTGATGCAGTACTATCCTAAGTCTGACGAGGCAGTGTGCTTAATTATCCAAACAGCTGGAAAAAGACTAGCAAAAAACGTCATGTTTGACACGAAAAATGAGACTGATAGGACATCTTAAGCCCTTGGCTGCTGGTCTCAGGTCAGTTGAATAACCACGTACGATGGTTAGGACTTAGAAAAGTGTCGGTTAGGTTTGGAATAATCATGTAAGATAACATACTAAAAGCACAGAATGGCCAGAGTTACATGAGCCAGTGGAAAGGAGAAATGAGAAATTCACTCCCAACTGGGCAGAGATAGAGGAACATGGTAAACAATTAAATCAATCAGTGAATCATTTGGTTGTTTATAGATCCGTTTCTGTCACTTTTAGGTTTGTCAGACAATGTGCATATATGTGTGTGTGCGCGTGTGTGTGTGTGTGTTTGATCCCTGTCTAACTACCAACCGCTCACCAAAAATTTTGGTCACTAAAGATACCATGGAAAGATATCAAAATCACATGGAAAGATAAAGATACCATGGAAAGATATCAAGATACCATGGACATGGACATCAGAATTCACAAGTTGATGCACATACACACAGACACATCCAGTAAATGACTATTAAACAACGAAGCCTCCATTTCTTAAAATTGGGGATAGAGGAGTAATGCTTCTCTAATTTAGGTGAACAAAACCAGGGATAATTTTGGTAAAATTATAAAACTGTGAATATAGCCCACTGTTTAAATTTCAGAGTCGGTTGAAATAAAACACAGGGCACTGGTTCAATTGTTTGGCTGGATAAGCCAAAACAAGCAAAATATTCGGAAACCTCTTTCAGATTGCCAAACAATACCTGGTCAAGCAGACTATAAGAGGAAACCTTAAAGGGGATGCACCTGCAGGGCAAATGCAGAACGAGTCCCCATAAGAAACACTGAGGACACACACAAGTCCCCACAAATACAGTATCACTTCACTAAAAATACAATCAGGTAGGTTTGGGCTGCTTATCTTTTATCTTACATTTTAAGAGGGTAAATGTTTTCGGGAGGGATTTAATCCCTTTTTTTTTCTGAAAACGAATAACTTAAATGAATATTATATTAGAGGCTGAAAAAAGTGCATAGGATAGCTATGGCATAAAAAAAAGGAAAACAAAAGAAAACGAACAAGAAAGAGAAAAAAACACACAGCGAACACAACAGAAAAAAGAAAGAAAGAAAGAAAGAAAGAAAGAAAGAAAGAAAGAAAGAAAGAAAGAAAGAAAGACCACAGAAAGTGTTATCATGTTTAAGTCTTTGTCATTGGCACTGGGAATGAAAGGGGAATGAATAGAAATTACATTGCAGAAAAGGGACATGTGTGGAAGAGTGAAGTCCCCCTGGGGTTTGTAAGAGAACAGCACACAAAGATTAAGACCTTATCGGGTCTCGCAAGTGCTGGCATTAAGCGTGACAGAAACAGCATATTGACCGACCTCAAATTACCAGAGAGAGTACATACACACACAGACACACACACACACACACACACACGCACGCGCTCGCACACACACACACTTCCACACTAAACACACACTGTCCTTTAACACATATACGATTATCTCTTATAGACAAACATCCAAACTGAGGCCTTTGTATAACTTAAGCAACAGTCTGCTTAGGCTGGGGGGGGTGGAAACACAGTGATCATGCGAATATTTAATAGGTTTAGCAACAGTCTTTGTGCAGTTCCATGCTGATGCGGGATGGTTTCGATTGGGAATGTGATGTTCTCAGGAATAGTTATCAACAAAGGACTAATTCTCATTCTACACCATGCAGCGCTTGGGCCTTTTATATTTTAACTACAAGTAAACTTTGAAATAAATATTTATATTACTATAAGTTTGTGGTCATATTTATTTATTTCTTTTGTTTAGATTTCAGTTCAAATAGATATTAAGAACATTTCTATTGGTTTGTCTTTGAAAAGAATGATCAGTGAAACTTCAAGCTTGTAGTTATCCATGTAACTATCATAGATTTTTCACCCTTAGAAATCATAGGGTACCATTTTGAGTTTTGTTTTGTTTTGTTTTTTTCTTTACAACTGATATAGGATGCTAAGCAAGTTGCTTTGCAAATAAATATTTCACAGTACAAGAAATAGAAAAAAAAAAAAATCAACATTTTAAGAAAATGTGTAAAATCCCATTCTAAGACTATAAAGGGGAAGGGCATGTTTGTAATTTCAGTATTCATAACAGCTTAACTGTTATTTATGTGTCAGTCAAGCAATGTTTTTGTATGTGTTTTTGGTCAGTTTATATCTTGCATTTGAAATTCTCTCACATATGAAATCATATTCAAACATAACCTCCCAGGAAAGTGAAATGGTGTTTTCCGTGTTCCTTTAACAGATGCTTTCAGTGTCAACCGTCAACTCATTAAACTCTGAATTATTCC
The DNA here is from genome assembly GCF_902362185.1 of Chanos chanos. Lineage (NCBI taxonomy): Eukaryota > Metazoa > Chordata > Actinopteri > Gonorynchiformes > Chanidae > Chanos > Chanos chanos. Next base: position 45,009,141 of record NC_044501.1, on the reverse strand, counting down.
GATATCATAATTCACATGAATATGCATTACAATACTCAGGATATTTTTACACTGAAGCAAAGGAGACAATAAAATTGAGTAAACAAATAAAAAAAAAAATAAAATAAGGGTTCAATCGATTTTTACATAACGTTCTACTCCAGAATAATGTTCTTGTGTTAAAGGCAAATATTGGTTTTGTCACTGCTGATTAAATAAGTTTAATTAATTCATTTCGTTTCTTTAACCGTATTTTGCATCCTGACAGAATTTGTGTGTGAGTATATATAAAGGGTATATTTATCCATCTGAGAACTGCTACAATATTAATGAACAGGTTGAGTAACTTGTGGCAGGGAAATTTGTCTGCCCTATTCAGTCAGATGGTAAATAATGTTTCATTTCGAGAATATATTTGAAACACTGCTGAGCTGCTAGGATCAGATGACCCAGGTTGTCATAGAAACGCAGATGTCCGCTTAGGCGTAGTCATTTGGATCACATTGGACTGTTCCAGTCAGCTTTGCCTATATTAACACACTATACCTTCATCTTCTTCTTCCTCCATCATCCATCTCTCTCTCTCTCTCTCTCTCTCTCTCTCTCTCTCTCTCTCTCCCTTTCTCTCTCCCTCTGTTTCCATTTCTTTCCTTCATACTCACACACACACACACACACGCACACACACACTCACACGCACACACGTGCACTTATGACTACAACCAGCTACACACACACACACTGGCACACATACAATTTTCCTATGTCGTAGGTGCACAAGCTGAACAACAACCCTCACATGTTATGACTGGGATCCAGCTGCTGGTCCTCTCTCTCTCTCTCTCTCTCTCTCTCTCCCTCTCTCTCTCTCTCTCTGCCTGTTTTTATGTCCATTGCCTCTTGGGCCTTTGGAGTGGGTGTGGTCATGAAACATCTGGGTGATCTGATTGGCTTCTTGGCTGTTAAAGTGGTGGTCATGTGTGCGCCGGAGTTGGGGGTGGGTTCAGGGGGAGAGGACTGAAGATGACTGGGCAAGGTGGGGGTCCAGGGATGAAGTGCAAAGGTCATAAATGTCGACCTCACGCTTTCTTTGGGGGCGGGGCCAGCTTGATGATCTCGTCCTCAGATGGCTGGCGAATAATATCTGTGTAGGAGAAAAAAAAAGAGAAGAATATACAAGGGAAAAATTAAGGAAACTGGGACAGATTTAAGCATTCAGCTCACTACTGTTTTAAGCTGCCTGCAGCTGCGTGTAACTACAAATACTTATACTACTTATAAATTCAGGATATATACTGCGTTTATAAGTATTGTAAGTATTGTTTAGAGATTCTAGATAAATTGAGTAGAAATTCTGTTCATTGTTTTATGAATTATCATGTTAGATTAGGTTAGGAATTTTGTTTGAAGTTGCACTTGTTTCCAATTTCTTTTGCACAAGAAATAAACTGACAAGTAAATAAATGAATAAATAAATTTCCACAATTAATTATCACAGCATAAACACGGACAAAAAGTACTGGGACAATTATCATATAAACAATCAATACCTTAGTAACAATAATAATAATAACAATAATAATAATAATAATAATAATAATAATAATAATAATAATAATAATAATAATAATATTAATAATAATAACAAAATGATCTAACCAGATCATGACAGCTGTAGAACCAGGAACAGGAAACAAACAGAAAAATGGGATGCAAAACTCTAACTCTACTCAGACTTCTCCGTCTTCTACTGCCCTAAGCCTTGGATTCAGCAATGCACCTAAGCAACATCTTTCTAGGCTAAATAACTGAGTCAAGAAAAGGAAAAAAAAAAAGGTAAAACCGACAGAAAAAAGAAAAGGGAGGGTTGAGTACATTACCTTTGTATTTCTTGGCAGAGGGGATGCGTGTAAGCTTGGTGTCAATCTCGTCATCCTCCGAAATCTTGAGCACGGTTGTGCGGTACTCGATGACCCGGGTCAAAAGGTCAGGCCGTCGTGAGATCTCGAAGATGTGCTCAATGTAAGAAAGGTTATCTGTAAAAACATTTTCACACACACACACACACACACACACACAAACAAATACGCAAATGGTATGCATTCAGTCATAGAGATATTCACATAATCCATTTTTTATATGCTTGTATCACCAATTCAAAGCCAAAAATCATTTTATTTTACTGACCATTTAAAAATCAAAAGTAACATGAAATGCAATCAACAACGCTTAAAGTACTATAGTGTGTCAAGTGGAAAAAAGCAGTGCATTCTATCTGTCTTCCTTTGTCTGTTGTTCTTACCCTGGGCCAGTTTGTCGTTTTTCTCCAGGTAGTTGAACCACTCTTTGGAGGAAGTGATGGTGTTGCTCTGGTCTTCAGGGATGTCCTCTTTACAGGCCGACTTCAACTGCTCCAGGTCCTCATTCGTGATGTTCTCGGCAAGGTCACTTAGCAGCGAACTGTACTCCGACATGGTCTGAGAAAGACGGGAACAGGGTAGAAAAACAAAGGAAAGAAAGAAAGAAAGAAAGAAACAAAGAAAGAAAGAGATTATTGTATACTGAAATATTTACAATTGACAAAACGAATTAGGTGGACATTTTTGCAAGTGTACACTAAGGACCATTATAAGTTATCAGAAACAACATAACATTCCATTTTGTTTGGGCCTCCTAAGAGTCCAGAACAGAAAAAAGAGAGAGAGAGAGAGAGCATGGGACCAGAGAGACACATTATGCTGATATTATACCATTCGTCCCAGTAACACTAAAACGGTTTTTTCAGTGTTAAAACAAGACACGGAGCCCTGTCTCCCTCTAGTGGACACATTCAACTCCATCCCACACAGCAGTCAGAGAGCACACATGGAGAAATCTCATTTGTTTATTAAAAATAAAGAGATATTAATAAGAAAAAAATAAAT
>NC_044501.1:44956238-44991238 GCF_902362185.1 Chanos chanos | reverse complement strand
CACGGTTAAAGAAACCTAACTAACGTTAAATAAACCTAACCACGGTTAAAGAAACCTAACTAACGTTAAATAAACCTAACCACGGTTAAAAAAACCTAACTAACGTTAAATAAACCTAACCACGGTTAAAGAAACCTAACCAACGTTAAATAAACCTAACCACGGTTAAAGAAACCTAACCAACGTTAAATAAACCTAACCACGGTTAAAGAAACCTAACTAACGTTAAATAAACCTAACCACGGTTAAAAAAACCTAACTAACGTTAAATAAACCTAACCACGGTTAAAGAAACCTAACTAATGTTAAATAAACCTAACCACGGTTAAAGAAACCTAACTAACGTTAAATAAACCTAACCACGGTTAAAGAAACCTAACTAACGTTGAATAAACCTAACCACGGTTAAAGAAACCTAACTAACGTTGAATAAACCTAACCATGGTTAAAGAAACCTAACTAATGTTAAATAAACCTAACCACAGTTAAAGAAACCTAACTAATGTTAAATAAACCTAACCACGGTTAAAGAAACCTAACTAATGTTAAATAAACCTAACTAACGTTAAATGTTGCAGGGCCCGACAGTACGAGCCTTTCACTCGCATTTGCGACTAAACATCGATGTGTGCAAACTGTTGAACCAATGTTGTCCATTGAAAAAAAAAATCACATTATCCACTCGTCAGCGCAAAGAGCCCTCTAAGACACCACTTTTTCTACAAAAAAAAAAAAAAAAAGAAAAGAAAACATCAAGAGAGAACACACAGTGAGCTAGCCAGATAGTTAAAGTTAGCTAGCAACGTACGCAAAGTATAAAGCCTATGAGTCATTAGTTCAAAAGACAGACACTGGTATCCTCTGTGTCTAAATGAACTGAGAAGACTTTTTTTGGCATTTAGGAACTAAGAGGAACTACTTTATTACAGAGGTGTTCATACTGTTCATACCATTTATACTGTGTATATCGTTTACAGCAATCAATCAGTAATCAAAAAAACCCAGTGTAATTTTTGTCTTCAAATAAATTAAATCATTTCGTTTGTAAATGTTTCCTCGTATCCCTTTATTGAGAAAAGAGACATTATTTGATAAATCTTCACTGCGCCCCTAAAGTTCTTTACGCGGCCCTAAATCTTTCAGCCTAGGAGCATGCATCAAGCCTTGTGTTAAGCACAATTTGCAGCCTTGTAATTTGAGAACTGCATATTCCAACAAGAACAACTTTTCATTGCTGGTGTATCACTGATTCAGGCCCAAGTCTGAAATGATGAGATGGATAAGAGCATCAGCTAAATGAATGAAAAGGGTTTCTAGAATATTTTGCTGCAGATCAGATAGGACCTGATGTTACCACACAGATTATACTACCGTGTGTCTAAAATCAGTGCTTTCTGAGCTCAAGACTGATCCCAAAGCGAGTCCACGTATTTGTCCGGGCACCTCTACCCTGACTCAGCTAAAAAAAAAAACAACACCAGGGGTTTGTGGGTAATGTAGTCCCAGCTTGAGTCCTGCTGTCAGATGGCCTGAAGGCTGCTCAGTTCACAATTTCCATATTTCACAGGTGGCAAGGTCATGACTTCAGTTTGCCATGATCTTTTTTGAGTGTGTGTGTGTGTGTGTGTGGGGGGGGGGGGGGGGGGGGGCAGGCAGAGGGAGTGAGTGACAGAGAGCGAGAGAGAAAGAGAAAGAGAAAGGCAGATAGAGAGAGTGAGTAAGAGAGATTTTGAGATGTGAAAAAGACTGTGTGGGAGAGAGAGAGAGAGAGAGAGAGATTGTTTATGTATGTATGTAGGTATGTGGCGTGTGTGTGTGTGTGTGTGTGTGTGTGTGTGTGTGACTGTCTGGTGTGTGTTTAAGTGTACCACAATATCTGTAAAAATGTGTGTGACAGTGTCTTCTCACATGACACTGAGTTCAGTCTGGAGAAAAAAAACCCAAGAGGAAATGATCACTAAAACTTCTGTCTGCCTCTGGCTTCCATTAACTCAACCCATAACTCACTCACAGACGGCAGGGGGAAAAAAGACTGACAGGCTACTCAACTCATTGAGTCCTGCTGCCATTGGCTAATTACATACACAAACAAACAAACACACACACACACACACAAAGAGATGCCCTCTCGCTCTTTCTCTCTCCCCACACACACACGTTGTTCTATATGACAGATTCCAATCTCTGATCAACTCCATTGCTTTTCCACATGTCTAAAGTGTTTTAAGCATCGTGGCTGACTCAGACACATCACATAAATACAGACATGAGAAGAAAGGCACTGAGAAAACAGTCGTTCTTTCAACCACGGCAGAGGGGCGGTACAGAGGTAGCTACGGGAGACTTTGCTGTTTGACTGTGCTGTTTGTCCTGTTTCTAAATTGTGCACTTTGGAGGTAAGAAGTGGAGGACGGCATGTGTGTGTGTGTGTGTGTGTATGTGTGTGTGTGCGTGCGTGCATGCGTGCGTGTGTGCGTGCGTGTATGTGTGTGCGAGTGCGTGCGCGTGTGCGTGTGTGTGTGCGTGCGTGTGTGCGCGTGTATGTGCGTGTGTGTGTGTGTGCGCACGCGTGCGTGTGGGCGGGTCTGCGTGGGGGCATGCGGCAGTGCGGAGGAAGAGGAAATTTGGGTCACATCATTCTGAAAGACTTGAGGTAAATATACTTTTCCTTTGAGGTGCGAGAAACCCACAGCAGTCAAAATGCACACTAAGCACAGCCACTGCATTGTGAACACACACATTGTAGATAAGCATGAAAAAAACACGACTTGAAAGCAGTTAAATGGAGCATGAACAAAAAAAAAATAAAAAGGTTTATAGTTGGCTAAATAAATTATGATATTTTGTCGTAGTAAGAATGCATTTTCTATTTTTCGTTAGTCATTAGTCATTAGTCATTTCGCTGGTTAAAATAAATAAATAAGTAAATAAATAAATAGCGCGGCGTATGCCAATCTGTTACGCTATCTCTGCTCGTGTGTCGCGTACACTGATGCTGCTCCTCGGCCTACAGCTGATGAGTGGAATCACAATACACAATACAGTGATCGCAGATGCGTGGAGTCATCATAGCATTACCTCACAGAGCATAAAGGACAGCTGTTACCAAGACAACGGCAAGCAAGCCACGTTCACCAGGAGCCATGGTGACCAGCTTTATCACGGTACAAAAACCGTACTGGGGAAAGGCCTTTTTTTTTATAGATTGCATTTGTGCGCGTGCGCGTGCGTGTCCGTGTGTGTGCGTGTGTGTGTGTGCGTGTATGTGTGTGTGTGTGTGTGCGTGCGTGTGTGTGCGTGTGTGTGTGTGCGTGCTTGAATGTACATCTTTCAGAGTGTGTGTAGCACCTTTCATTTAACATCTGCGTGGCTCCATGACCACAGATATCACGTTATCGAGGTTCCAGTTCTGTTCCAGTTCTGTCTGTAAAAATCCCGCGTCAGAAACGAAGGGATTTTCATTATCGTGTGGGTGTTGTGCGGGGAATGCAAAACGTTTCACTGTTGTTTTGTCTTGTTTTATTGTTGTTGTTTTGGGGTTTTTTTTTCTTTTTTTTTTTTTTTTCTTTGTACTCATGGATGTGGATGACAAGCCAAGGACCATAAACAACACAACAGTCACAGCAATAGAACTGATGGACTAAAGAGAGAGAGAGGGAGACAGGGAGAGAAACAGACAGACGGACAGACAGACAGAGAGAGAGAGAGACAGAGAGAGAGAGCAAGAGACAGACAGACAGACAGACAGACAGAAAGAGACAGAAAGAGGAAGGTAGTACAGATGCTGACATGAAAATACATAGATGGTTTTATCCTGTCACTGAATGGAGGTGATACCAGGGAAGAGGATCCTTATATCTTTAAGAGGAAAAAAAGAGGAAAAACTAGAACGACTGATAGATGAAAATTTGTGTTGTTTCTGTTCATGATGATGATGATGATGATGATGACGATGATGAGAGCGAGAAATAACCAGTCTTGGTCTTAAATGCTAGAAAATGCTTCTTCGTTTTTTTTTTTTTGGTTTTTTTGGTTTTTTTAAACCCAAAGGGGTGGATATCTAAGTCAGCAATACATTCGGATCTTCATCTAGTCCATCCTGGACTTAAAATACCAGCAGAAACACACACAGCACGTTAGACAGACTGCACGACGAGGAAAGCAGAGCAATCAAACACAGATATGGCAGCTGGAGAAGCCCCTCACTGGTTTACATTCAATAACACCCACACTCACGCCCATTACCACACACACACACACACACAGACACACACACACACACAAACACTGTACCTCCACTCTTTTCATCTCTCAGTCCCCCCGCCCAACACAGAAGTTCAATCGAATTAGCTCATATCAAATCACATTACTGCAAGCGCGACATTTCATTTGACTGGGCACAGACTGGATTATGTTGAGGGGAGGGTTTGCGGGGGGGAGAGAAAGACAGGGGTCGCGATTTGAGTCTGTTCCACGTTTCTCAGCGCTGTGTTAAAATGCTGCCTGGAACCGTGATAATCAGAAAGAGGGAACATTTTGAGATGAAGTTAATTAAGAAAGCAGTGCGGTGTGAATCCAAACATCCATTGATACTAATGAAACGGAATGTTCTTTTGGCTCCTGTCTCAGGTTTTGTAACCTTCTCTATGACATCACTGTCCTTCTCTTCATTCATTTCTCCTCGATTTCTGTCGGTCCAGCATATCTCATCGCAAACAAAGCAAAACAAACCAAACCAAACCAAACCAAAAATCAAACCAAACCAAACCAAAAAACAGCTGTTCATCCTTTGCATGTATATGAACCTGGAAGTGGTTGAAACTATAAAAATCACATCCATTAAAATCCATTCTGATGCTAAACACTAGTGTGTGGTGGAAATACAGATGTCATTACACACACAAAAAAAAGCGGTGGGGGGGGGGGGTTCCCTCTTCCTGTAGCTCGACTTATTTTCATATGAAATCGCTCATAAGAGAATTAAGACCCAAGTCTCCAAGGGTATAGATACATGACCTTGTCAGAGACTCTGATCCGGATTTAAAAAAAAAAAAAAAAAAAAAAAGATTATAGTTAGTCCTGATGGATGAGAGCCTATGGGGAGACCGGGATTTGAAAAGAGGAAGTCCGGAATAACACAGTCGGGGAAAACACACACACACAAACGCACCTGCACAGGCACACGAGGGCATACATGTGTATGTCCGTGAACACACACACACACACACACACACACACACACACACACACAGAGTAGTCCTGAATTCATAATAACCATGCCCTAAATGTTGCATAACAGTTCTCAAGTGAAGGTCCTCAGAGCTTTTTTGCAGCTCATAATTAAGCCTCGTTGTTTAGAATCATTAAAAGAGTCATTCGATATTCAGTTACATTCAGTCAGAAAACAGAACCTCCGCTGGCAGTGAGCTTGATTCTACATTCTACAGTCAGTGCAGAACAAAGTGCAAACATCGGCCTTTGCTCTGAAAAGCAGCCCTTGAACTGCCTGTGATATTTGTTACAGGGTGAACGGATGAAAACTAGACATCAGGAATTTGCAGACGGTACAATGCCTTGGGCAACACCGCAGGCTATAGGATGACCAGAAACAGGCAGTTTCACGTAACTGAAGACAAGAACGCAATGGGGAGAAGCAGAGGTTAAACTATTTGTCAAGGCAAAAATATATATATAAAAAATGAAATAAAATAAGAGAGAGAGAGAGAGAGAGAGAGAGAGAGAGAGAGAGAGAAACTGGTTTGAGTTTTCTCCAAGTCATGCCATCATGCCATTGGCTACAATGACATGATTGCAATCTCAGCAGAAAGGAATTCACCATTTGCCAAAGAAAGGCCTTTTACTTCTTTAAGGTTAAAACACTTAAAACAGAGTTTTCTGACCAGTGCTCAACTTGGTGCCTGCAAACAATCTCAGAGGCAAACACTCCCCCATTCTCATATAGCAACAGGAAGTGGCCGAGAGGGAAGCATATTTCTACTGTGGTGCCGACTTTTTTTTTTTCTTCCTCTGAACAGAGCCAAAACAGAAATCAATACAAGAATGCAGAGAGTCATTCAACCAAGTGCTTGAGTTAACGTCGGACGTCGGAAACTGTCACAACCCATTTAAACTCCTGAAAAAAAGAACGAGCCTCTATTGTTATGTTCCCTTCAAACAAAACCACCTAACTTATCTTAGTGCATTCCTGTCTGTGTTAGTCAGTGTTAAAACTGAAGCCAAATGCGATAGGGGGAGAAAAAAAAAAGTTGGAGTATCACCATGTTTGCCGTAACAGATGAAGTGACAGTTGTCAATGTGGGAAGCCAAACTATTCTCAAGGCATTTTTCCATCTCCAAAATCCCACTTTATACCCATATGCGCTGACGAGTACAAGTATAAAAGAATATGACCATTTTGTTCAACAAAATAAGACAGGGTGAGCTGAATTAGCAACGGAATCTTTTGGAGATGTAGCGGGTGAATTGGTGAAGGCATTTATCAAAGTCGCCCTCGTGCAGCCAGTTCATCAAATCCGTGAACCGTAATCCATGCTTGGATGGAATGGTCACATTTTGAACCGGTAAATCTAATAAATAGGTCACAGGTTGCCAACAGCATGAGTTGCCTACTAGGAGGATGGGGAATAGTGATGGAGAATCTTCGTCGGGTTCAGGGGAAAAATGAGAGTCGTAAACGGAGGAACGTTCCAGATTAAATGCTTTTACACACAAAACTGGAGTCTACTTCTATCGACATATCACAGTTTTTGTAATATGATGAGACATTTTTTGTCATCTTCAAAACCTGAATTCAGGAAATATGGCATGGATAGACGAGGTATGGGATAATCGAATTCACAATTGTGTTTTTGACAGCCGCGCCATCAGCGTCAAGATCAAGAAAGCGGGCTGCCTAAATATTGATTTAAAGCCATTACGCCGCTCGCCGTCGGGCGACGGCGACCCAGTGACAGCAACGTGAGCTGGTCATTTTCCCAAGTTTAGAATGCAAACGTCTCAGAATCTTACCCGTAAAACACGATATTCAAAGTGTCTGCAGAGAATACTGGATGATAACCAGATGTATCGGAATCCACGGGAAATGGAAGTTGAGATCTACATGGCTGATGCACTGTTCCGATGACGTTTTTTTTTAATGCAGTTTAACTGCAGATTGCAAAGGGAAACAATCGTGTGAAAAAAACTGGTACTTACTTCGTGCGCGCGGGATGGTTAGGAGTTAGCGGACAAGGAGATGCTCTGGGAGAGGCGAAGACGGGTTCAGCTCTCCAATCAGTCTTCCACTTTAGTTGAATAAACGATGTTGTTTTTCTAATACGCTAACAGTTGCAACGTTCAACCTCCGTCCAAATATTAAGGAGTACAAACATAAACAGTGACTGTAAATGATTCAGTGTCTGTCGCCTGTAAATACAATTTTGTGGTTCGTTTTGGTCCACTGAAGTTGCTGTGTCCGTTCCCTCGGTCGTGCTTGTGCGTACAGTCTCGCCGGTTTAAGAATGGAAACGCCTTTTCCCCTTCTATTGCTCCCTCCCTCTCCGGTTCTCTTTCCCAGTCACACGCACTGTCTCACTCAACCGCCACACGCGCACACACACACACACACATTTTTCGGGCGTGATGTCACCGCGCTATCCGGTCTGTAAATCCCACCTCCTCTCTCTCTCTCTCTCTCTTCACAATACCCATACTCTTTTTTTTTAACTGTCGCTTCCTCATATCTGACGTGCTTTGTCCGGGGCAGCGTTCGAGCTGGATGCGGCGGCTTGTTGAAAACGGCCTTTCATGGCACTGCGCGAGACGTGATATAGTTGTAAATATATAGCTGGTGTGGCTCAGAAGAACGAAAAAAATATATATATATATGTATATACATATGTATATAATGTATATGTACATATGTATATAAACATATGTAATCTAATATAATCTAATAACATCAATCAGTTTGTTTGGCTCAGATCCAAACATGAGGTACTGTGCAGGCAGAACAAAAGCGCTCCTTGAGAACTTTTAAACTTTTTTTTTTTAGATCTGGCCCCATCACAGGAGGCAATTGCATTAGAGGACAAGATGCAAAAAGGTCCAAAACCTGAGGGCTTGTTGCGTAATTACAGGCGAGAGACGCTGTCTGACTGTAATAGAGAAAGTCAAATTTTAGTGGCGAGGTCTCTTTAGACGTCTGAGGCCTCGTTGGATCTCTGAAGCGGGCTTTTCCTGACAGGAACACATGAATGATAGCTCATTCATTCATTCATTCATTCATTCATGAGTGGGACAGGATTCACTTGATATTGTGAGTCACACTGATGTAAGTTTCAGGCAACTTTCTTATTAAGTTAATAAAAACAAAACAAAACAAAAAAAACAAAAAAACAAAAACTGAGTTATCATTCTATCCTCAAGATCATATACATAATGTAATACAAAGAATATATTCCCCTGAATATGAACACCAAAAAAAATATTCTGTTCCAGCACTACTTGTAATATGAAGCAATTTTGATTTATATCATATTAAATCTTTACCTCAGCCTGAGGAGAGTTCTTCTGCTGAAAGCAGAGTAAGTGAATGGGGAGGGTTGCCTTTCATGGCAATGAAGATTTCACACATAACCTACTCAGATCTTCACTTTATTAATGATGTTATTCTTTTTAGAGAGACTGAAGAAATAGGTACCTTCGAGATTATTCTCTCTCTCTCTCTCTCTCTCTCTCTCCTCTCTCTCTTTCTGTCTGTGTGTGTGTACGTGTGTATGTGTGTGTGTGTGCGTTACAGCTTAGATGTTTGGAGATATGACTACACATTTGAATGTTGTTCATCTGATATTTTATGCAAATAAAGAGTAGTTTCAGTTGGTCGCAAGCAGCCTTTTTGTTTCAGGCTGAGGAAGAAATTCTGGGAAGGTAAAAAAAAAAAAAAAAACCCTTCTAAACAACTAGCCTACATAAGGTATATAAGAACATACAATTTATCACACAGACGTTTCCATTTAATACTGGATTCGGGGTGCGCTAAAACATCTAAAGAATTTCAGACTGCAGTGGAAAAGGATTTATTGTAGCTCCAGGCGCAATTAGCAAATGAGAGACAGAAGTCTGTGTTGGGGGCACTCTGATGTGCGTTCATACTTTATCCATGTTTAATTACTGTATTTACTGAGAGCGCCTCTCACTGCTAACACTGTTACTGCTGTAGCACATGCATGTCAAAAATAAATGGAGTTTGGATTTTTGCTGCTAAGTTGGTGTTGAAAACGGAGGTGTAGAAAATGGTTCATGACATTTTGTGTGTGTGTGTGTGTGTGTGTGTCTGTGTGTGTGTTTGTGTGTGTTTGTGTGTGTGTGATAGAGCGAGCGGGAGAGAGAGAGCGAGAGAGAGAGAGAGAGAGAGAAATCCAGACAGAAGAAGACAAAAAGTTAGCCATTTTTACAGACAAGCAGGTCTGAGCAGTAACTGTAAAGCAGTCAACAGAACGCGTTTGAATATGTGTGACTGTGCTCCAGTGGTGTGTGAGTTTTACACTGCTGTTTTTGTGTTAGCTAAAGAGAGAGCAGCTGCCCCAGGAGAAATCCTAACAAGGAAGTTTTCGTTTCCCATCACAAGATGAGCTTATTTAGGAACAGCAGAAGAAAGAGGTTTCAGTCATAGCACCTCAGTCACAAAACAACCCCACCAGAACCAAACATCTTGAGGGGACAAAGTAGCACATAAAAACAAACGGGGAGTTTGAGGAAAGAGAGATAGGAAGAGAAGAGAAAAGAAAGAAAAAGGAAATGATTCAGAGGCTGAAACTGAAATAAATAATTACAAAAAAAAAAAAAAAAAACTTGCATCAGACTTCAAATTCCAAGTTTATTCGTCTGACTTAATTCAGACCTTCATGGGAGAGAGGCAAGGAAGCACATGGCTATGTGTCATCTGATGGTTCTAGAACATCCTATCTGGACACTCTCTGTCTGCTGTGATGTCGGTGAAAGGAACTGTTTGTTGTGGGGAAGTGGGGGTTGAGAGAGAGAGAGAGAGAAAGAGAGAGAGAGAGAGAGATGGACAAAGAAAGGGAGAGAAAAAGAGAGAGAAAGAGAGAGAGAGAGAGAGAGAGAGAGAGAGAGAGAAAGAAAGAGGGGGGGGGGCAGGGAGGAAAAGAGGAATGGGGTGTGTGTGTGTGTGTGTGTGCATGTGAGCGAGTGAGTGTGTGTGTGTGTGTGTGTGTGTGTGTGTGTGTGTGGAGAGGGTGTGAGTCAACAGAAAGACAAACAAAGAAAATGCAGAGTCATTTCTGACCCTCTCTGTTTTTCACAGGCCTCTCTGCCTGACACCTATTAAACCAGGACAAGGAGGCACCAGACACCAACAAAAGCACATCTACCCACATCATGGACTGAATATTTATTTTAAGAGGCTACAAACTCATATACTGTTGGTTACAAACATGTATTAAGTAAGTTGTCAGAGTGTTAGATGTATACCAGAGTAATCAGTGAACAAAGCATCTAAACTAAATAAGAGAGAGAAGAAATATAGGATAGGAATCAGTTACACATGCAGAAGACAAGCCTTTTTGGCTGTAGACTTTATTTATTTATTTTTTTTCCTTTTTTAATTTATTTTATTTATTTATTTTTTTTTTACTGAAAAAAAAGACATACTCACTGGTGAAGCCACAAAACATATATCTATATATGTGCATGTTTAAATAACTCTATCTATCTATCTATCTATCTATCTACCGACATTGGCATCACAAATGTCTTGATAGGGGTATAATGTGTTCAGTGTATGTTTTTTCTGATTTCCAGTGATTGGATTTGTAGTGCATCTTGGTGCTTGGTGATGTCGGTGGCTAACCGTCATGCTATTCTAATCAGGGCCTTTTAACAACCACTCACTCATTAACCTCTCCCCCATGGCTTGTATCTTTCCTATAATTACAGTTCCAATTAGCCTTAGGCAAAGGCAAAAGTCACAGCACAGAATAAAAACTGCAGAGGGAGGGACGCAGACTGGAAAAGGTTTTTCCTTCACCGTCGGCCGTGTTAGCTTTCGACAATTAGCGCTGATGAGTCAAACCTAGGTTAACACTCTACTCTTGTTTGGTTGAGTAACTTAGCAATGTTATTGTTATTGTTTTTTTATCACGTTCTTATTCTTAGGAACCGTGTCGTTCCTGTTAAGAAATCTGAACACACTTTTTTTTCTTTTTTTTTTTTTTTTTGGTTGTTATCGTTAGCAAATCTACAAGGATGGCTAATGATAGCAAATGTTTGTGGTTAGCTAACATTAGCCGTCATTTTCCCTTTTGATTGTGACTCAGCTCTCGTCTGCAGGGTATGATTGCAGCACGCCCACCCAGTCACGTTTTTTTTTTCTCTCTTTTCTTTACTTTTCTTTCTTTCTTTAATTTTTCACCATTAGCCAAAGTGGCTAGCGAAGTGGCAAGACGGAGTTATATTTTTAAAATGATGCTAAGCACATATCATTAGTGTATATATAATTATATGTTGAGCTTTTAGTTGTAGATCTTTCCTTCTGTGTTTCTCAAATGTACAGGTTTTTATGATAATCAGGATACTACTGCTTGATTGACACTCGCGCTCTGCGGCTTTCTTTTCACCCTGAATTTTTTTTTTTTTTTTTTTTGAACATTGGGAGAGTTTTTTGAAATTGAAGATATGTTGTTGGACCTTGTTTGGTGCCATCTCATTTCTTTTTTGCATTGTTGGATTAATGCCTTGTAGAATACATGCAGTCGTGCTGGAAACAATTTCAGTTGAATGTGGAATGATATTTCTGCTTGAAAAACGCCCTTTTTGTTATGTGGTAGATTGAGTATCTGTACACCCGTACAAGGTTCATTTGAGATGGAAACAAGTCATTCTTTGCTAATCCTCCCAGTGCTATTAAGACCGGAGATAATGGAGTAGGTCAGTGGCCCATAGGAGCGCATTACAAACAACAATATACTTATCTAGAATTTGTATCTTAATATAACTCTGTCTATACACTATAAAATGGTACAAAAGCTGAGAGAAATCATTGAAATCTCGGGATATTCTCCACCTTTGGAAACTTGTTAAAACACACAGGAATGCGCAGACTCTCAGTCAAAACCCAACAACTGTTCAAACAGACACTCGATTTATCCGTCTGTCACGCTCGTGGTTGCCACGCAACCTGATTCATCATTCAGCTGTGGTTTTTAACAGGGAGAAAATGATCTGTTGTTTGCATATAATTAGCTGTAATTTCTTTTTTTTTTTTGCTTCAACCTCTGTGTATATACAGGTCTCACAAACAGCAGATGTAGTCTTCATCTCTCCCTTATCCTTATGGTGCTTTGAAAAAAAACAAAACAAAACAAAAAAAAACTGTCACAGTGCACAATGTTATAGACCAAAAGCATAAAACCGAGGTTTTGTTTGCAGTCGCACAGGGTCGTGCCTCTGTTGGCGTGTTTTGGCACAGTCAGGGACCTCTCTCTCTCTCTCTCTCTCTCTCCCCCTCTCTCTCTCTCTCTCTCTCTCTCAGTTGGCTGGCGCTGGCGTGACTTGTTTGAGCTTTAACGAGGAGCAATGAGAGCAACGCTTAGCGACATTTTGGCTAACATATGGAGCGTGGGAGTTGGGAGCGAACACTTAGGCCATGCGGAGTGGTGTCATGGACCGGAGCCAGCTGATGTAAAAGCCAATGCCAAATCAAATTTGAATTTGTCCTAATGTATCCTCATGCTACTGCCTCCTTTTTCTTGAAGGCGGTGATCAGCAGTCTGAATTAAATTGGATGAAGCAAAGAAAAAGAAAACAAAAAAGGGAACTCCCATGTCGCCAAGGGTTACGTGATGTTTTCGTTTTCCTCTTTCTGTTTCATTGAAGACAATTTTTGATTTTGATGTGTGATATTCTACACACAAACAGAAATGGGGGTCAAGTTTAAGACAATTTAATTGCTTTAAAACTTTGAGAAAGAAAAAAAAAATCTCTGAATTTGGTGATTCTAGTGCACAATTCCATCTCTTTTTTTTCTTCTAATTATAGTTCAATCACTCAAGCCGAGTCAAGACTGAAATGAAATACTAAACAGGGAAGTGTGTATGTGTGTGTGTATATATATGTGTGAGTTTGTTCCAGTGTGTGTGCATATGTGTGTGCATGTGTGTAAAATTATATGTGCTGGTAGAAATAATTGTATATGTTTGTGATTGTGTGTGTGTGTGTGTGAGAAACGCACTGTCTCGCTGTGATGTGAAGGTGTGCTGTTGAAACGTCAGTGTTTTTCTGCTAGGCCTGGAGTTCTGCTGAGCCTTTGCTGCGTTAGGATCCCTTACAGTCTCAGGTGATCGGGGGCTTTCAGAGTCAACCAAAGCCAGTCAATACTTCTCTCGACAGCACGTGGAAAATTCCAGAAAAAAAAAAAAAAATAAATAAATATATATATATCGCTTAAAAGGTCAAAGATGGAATCAGCGCTCTTTGCAAAACACCGTCGTTGTTCCGTAAAGAGCCCCAGATGCAAAGAGGTTTCTGAACGATCGTCGCCTTCATTATCAGTGTTCAGCTCTTTTCATGAGTTCGGTGAAATTCGAAAACCCTCTCCTCTCTCACGCCGTCTCTCTCCTTTTCGCCCCTCCATTCTCTCTTAAGTGATGCGCTGTCATTAGCACCAGCTGTCAGAGGTGTGAGCGTAACACCCCAGCGATTTTGGGATGCAGGCGAATGCAGCTTTGACGCCCCACGGCGTAGCCTCCTATAGAGATCTATAGGTGAGGCGTAAGATGGCATCTGAGACTACGCACCCTCCTCAGCCATATCCATCGTTATAATTAACAAGAAGAAGAAGAAGAAGAAAAAAAAGGACAGCATAAGACATCAGAGTAAGGATGTGAAATGATGTTATATTTAATCAGCCTTGTTAATGTAATGGAGTCTTATTAATGCAGCTCTCTGAGGAAAGGAAACTGCCAACACATAAAGGTCAAACAGGCAATTTAAGGCTAATGAGACCTTCTGTCATTAGACGAGTGTCAGGTTATTACAACTCCAACCAGGGGAGGGCACTGTTGAGTGCTGCAGGGTATCACACGACTCTTTTTAGCAATCAGTTTTTGCCATCTAGTCTCTCTCTTTGTCTCTCTGTTTCTCTCTGTCTCCCTCTGTCTCTCCCGCTTCAGTTCAAAGTTTATGTGAAAACAAAACTCTGTCCGACCTGGCTTCCCTTCTGCCTCCAATCACGTATAAACATCCAAAAACGTTGTTTTTGAAAGAAAGATTAGAGGTATATTCCAAGAATTGTCAGGATGTAACCACTGCACTCACAATAAACAAAAACCTGACCTGGACAGAAAATTCTTTTGGAACCCGTGGGCGGTTCCGCACCTTCCTCTGTGACATCACTGTTCTCCCCTTCCATTTTATTCTCCTGGATTTGTAAACAATCCTGCCCTCTGGACCCGGTCTACACTGTGTGAGCCAGCAGACGAAATGTTAGAGATGCTCGTGTGTCAAACTGTATTAATAACTCTGCCCTCTGCTTTCATTCTGTAAACTAATATTTGACGAGGACCGTCTCTCTTTTCTCTCTACTGATGAGACCATGAATTCATAGCTACACACATACTGTACGTGCACATGAACACATGCACGCACGCGCACACACACACATACACACACACACACACACACACACACACACACACACACACACACACAAAAGACAGATTGTCCAAGTCACCATCAGCTGTTCCCAGAAACTCCAACATAGCATTATGCTGTCTCTCTCTCTCTCTCTCTCTCTCTCTCTCTCTCTTGCTCTCTCTTTGTACAGATTCAGGACAGATATTATTTCAATATGGATTCTTATAATCTTATAGAATTTCCCCTATAGCTGAAGCACTCTAACCTCACCTTGTCTTTGAGAGAAGCTCTCTCTCTCTCTCCCTCTCTCTCTCTCTCTCTCTCTCTCTCTCTCTCTCTCAAGACAGACATTATTAAAACAACAGATAGCTCTCGACAGTAAAAGCAACACCACCAATAAAAATCCTGACCCTAAACAACATCTTTTAGAAAAGTGGTAGCATATGTTCACGTACGTCCATGTATGAGATGCAGGAGGAGGAGTTTTCTAATCTGACAGAGACGTGGGTGGGGCCAATCTGCATGCTTCACGCCCAGCCTTCGGCCTGCTGTCGGAATACATCATCTTATTGGCCGTGCTGACATTAGCTGGTAGCAAATGCATTGGAGTGAACTAGAGCACCTCGTCACCACGGCGACTGCTCGACTGTATACCGGACACCCTTGTTGTCACCTTACTCCTGCTGTCCAACAGCGTCCTTATTTTTAGCAAGGGTTTAAGCCCTCAACAAAACTTAATATGGAAATGGAATCCTGTCCCTCTGTAGTTAAACCACTCTCACCTTCCACTCTCTTTGAGTGAAGGTATCTCTCGCTCTCTCTCTCTCTCTCTCTGGTTTTCTCTTTTTCTGTCCTGGCCATGTATCTCCGCCACCAGCGAGTCCCTCTGAAGAGGTGGCAACTGTAAACCTAGTCCCTCCCCAATATCCACCTATTTTTTCCATCTAGGCAATGAATCCCAGTCAGCTTTTGCGTCTCAGACCTCCCCATGCCTTTTCAGTGGTGCCCTTTCCCCTTCAATCAGCTCATCGTCACTTAGTTTTCTGACAACTTCCCCTCACACACCCTCATCCATCACTGGACCCAACCCCTCCGAACCTTAGCGAGCAAGCGAGTGTGTGTTTTTTTAAAAAGGGGGGGGTTTACTGTCCGACCTGCTCTTCTTCTGGGTGGCGGGCACACGAACCGGACCTTGTTCCTGCTACCTTTATTTTCCCCACCTTCTTAGTTAGGAACAAAGTAAAAAAACAACAAACACTAGAACCGCAGTAACCTCTCGTCATTTTCGATTGATCGTTCGTTTTTTTTTTTTTTTTAAACATTAAAGGGAACATGAAGTGGGGCTGGGTGTTTGTGGGAGTTCTTCTCTCCTTAGGCAGTCTCTGCTGGGGAGAGAAAGGTCTGGAGATCCCCGAGTACGATGGCAAAGACCGCGTCCACGACCTCACCAACAAGAACTACAAGTCTGTGATGAAGCAATACGATGTGATGGTCATCTACTACCACGCGGCTGTTGGCGCGGACCACATGTCCAAGAAGCAGTTTGAAATGGAGGAACTGGCCTTGGAGGTGTGTTTTTTCTGATCGCTCATACCTTGAGGGGATAAAAAAAAAAAGAAGGATAGAAAATTGGAAAGAAGGGAGGATAAGAGATGATTTGATAATTGAGATGGATAGAGGGGGTTTAGACCGGCTTAAGTCGAGACAGAGAGGGGTCATGCATGGGGGGGGGGGGGGGTCATAACACGGGAGGGTTAAGAATCGTGCGGTATCTCTGGAAGCTCTCCGCGGAGCGATGGAACCGTTCCAATTCCTCACGTACGCATCTCCTGTTGACCAATGCCAAACATCTGCAAGTTATGAGTAAGACTCCAGCTGGATCGGAAAAGGGAGAACTGAACACTGTGTGAGACTTGGCAGATGAACCTAGAGTTGTTGTAACATACACTTTATAAAGGCGCAGGTGGCAAATGACAAAAAGGTTTGGGTTTCAAAGGGTCTAGGAGTCAGCGCAATGGGATTTCACGGGATTGGTGTTGTGACAGATCGCTTCATCATGATTGGCTAAGGAAATATGTGTGAACAATCAGAGTCAGATCCTCAAAACGTGTTACCGGGTAGGTTAGAGGAGTGGGTCGTTAGATTGGCATAAACCTTACTGGTCTATACACTACACAAGATTAAGAATGAACCTACGCCAACCTGAAGAGAAGATTCATGTAGTTTTCCTCAGATTATCATCCTTGCATGTTCTCCAGAAGGATCTCTTTTTGTAGAGGAGAAAAAAGGACAAAAAGTAGAGGGAGGCAAGTTGTCTTCTCAACCGTTAAAGGTCTGATGGTGTTGGTTGATGATGCAGCAAAATGCATGTCCACAGCAAAACTGTCTGTGTACAGGCACGCAGGTAGGCAATGATTTGTTGCTGTGATTGACTGCAATAAACAGATCAGGACAAAAGAGGGAATCCTCTTTCTTCCTCTATCTGTTTTTCTGTCTGTGGCTGCTGGGTTAGATGGCTTTAATCACACACACACACACACACACACACACACACACATTGTTCACAATGATCTGACAGCTGAATGAGTCCAGCAAACATAAGGCTTATACCAGCCTAGTTTAAGAGGCTGTGTTAAACTTATTCTTACACATTCCACATAAATACCCAATGAATTTAAGGTTCTAATATGCCCATCTATGTAATATTACTGATAGTCTACCTGTTTTAGAAATTTGTTTCTCACCATGATGCAGCATTGTGTTTACATCATAAATCTCCACCTGACATCTGACGTAGATGACTGTGGCAGGATTTTGCCCTGATAAATTGTTTAGGTGAGGTCGGAGACCGTTTCCGCAACGGAGACGGAGTTGTCTGAATAGTTCATTTATTGTGAGCTTTTTCTTATGACCCAAACACAGGAAAATTGAATACAAGGTTAGAATGAAGTGTCCTGTTGTAGAGGTGGCTTGTGGTGAGGATAGAACAAACAGACAGAGAAATACTCGACACCTAAAAAAGGCAATAAGTGACTAAAACTAGCATTGCTGAGCATGGCAAAACGCAGAAACAGTGATGGATAGGACATTTCATGCGAACCTGGCGGCTAGCTAAAACGTAACCTCCTGTTTCCTCCGCCTATAAGCCTTTCAGAAACAGAAATGACACGGTGATACCTGCTGACGTTGTCAGCATCCTTCACCCTTCGCTCGGAGAGGTCAAATATGTCTGAGAAGTTCGTCTGACATTACTGATACACGTGTGCCTCCCAAACGCGCTAACGTTAGCAAGTCCGGTCGAGCTCATAGTGACACTCTAAACCTGTACAGGCAGCCTAAGACTCCTCCTCCTCCTCATTACAGATGATCTACGAAATGCACCAAACAGTCATCCATATAGATATATATATATATATATATGAAACACCGGCTTCCAACTCTGGGCAGCTCTGGCTCTTGAAACGCAGACTGAACCGCTTTGATTGTTCAGTGTTACGTTGTGGTTGTGTTGGGTTATTCTAAGATTGGCTGGATTGAAAAATCCCATTTTTGGTAATCCTACTGCAGGACACCCATGGCTCTAGAAGTGTTTTTTTTTAACTGTATCTCCATGCTCTAGCACATCTGTTTCAGCTAATCAAAGGCTGGGCAATCAAAAAACAAAGAAAAAAAAAGAAAAGAAAAAAAAGAAAAAGAAGAAAAGCACTCCAGGGGCAGGATTCAGAAATGCAGCTTTAATAAAGTTCCACTCAAAATGATCTGTCATATCCTGTCCCTCTCTGCTTCCTCTTTCTGCTACAGACCATAAAAAAATCCCCTACCGGACCATAATCACAGTATTTATGATCTATCATCTATTTATGAAGTCTCCTGATTAAGACCTCGTAGAAAGGTTTTTTTGGTTTTTTTTTTTTAATTTGGTATTTTACAGCAAGAACATACACTGGAGGATGTCTATCTTGTGAGCTAATCTGTGGAAGATAACATCGGCTAGAGACTCTATGTACATAATTACATGTGACCAAGACGACCTTTAACCTTTGCTTTTCAGCACATTCCGCTGCTTAGATCTGACTGCAACTCAGAGGAATAGAGTGACAGTGTCAGTTTTCTAGACCTCATTCAGCAAACCACCATAAAACCATATGCTCATGCTTGCTCTCCTCTCTCTCTCTCTGTCTCTCTCTCGCTCTCTCCCCCCCCCCCACTCCCTCCTTTTCTCAGTTAGGGTCCAATACACAGAAAAGCAGAAAGCCTCATTTTGTGAAATAACACTGCGATTGTTTGCTTTGTCTGTGCTGGGCTTTGTAAATCCCTTTAGTTATCAAATTCTCGTCATGGTAACCAGAGCATCATTAAAAGCCTCTGACAGTTGCTCTCCTCAGTAATGTTTGTGTGTTAGAGTTGGCATCAGAGCTTTCTTTCAGGTGGTTTTCCCCTGAAGCACACACTTCAAATACAGTGGCAAATTTCTAGAATATTCCAAATCATGTCGTTGTACCCAGGGCACAGCAGAAAAAAACATGTCTCGTAGGTGGAGTAATTAGTCGCACTGTTGAGCAATATTGCTTTGTAGAGAGAAATTCTGCATATTAAAGCTATAATAGTTACATCTGAGTTTTGATTTTATTTATTTTATTTATGTATTTTGAGGTATGGCATTGTCTTTGTGCTGGGAGATTAACATAAAGAAACAAACAGAATAAAGATAACTAAAGAACTAAAAGGCTTGAAAAATGAAAAGGGACACATTGGTATTCTCAGCTGTGAGCAAAATGACTATTCAAGACAGCATTAACAACTGGAAGCTGCAGTACTCACTTTGGTGGTACCTTAACGCAAATTCTAGAAGTCCTCCCCTCTAGACATTAATGCCCTCAATTAAAGAAGCTTTTTTTGGTTGATGTCATAAATTCTCACTATACCTGCTGTCTCTGTACGAAACTTAGAATGTCCTCCTCTCCAAACGTGCTCCTGCCCTTCTGGAAATCTAGTATCGTATCGTCACAGATACCTTCCCAGTTTGAACCCTTTCGAATGATCGTGCTCTAGGAACACATGGACTACATCCAAATCAGAAGCGGTGTCATTCACAACCGATTATAAACTCATTGGCCAACACGCAAGCCTGGAGGGAACTCTCAGGTCATGTGACTCAGCAAGACACGGATACCTCGTGTGCATGATGTAATTGCAATACGCTTAATCGTCCTCTTGAGTCGTTCTGGCGCGTAAATAAAGATGTATGAAAACCACAATTCACATGATCAAGAAACAGAAACAGAAAAATAGATATCCACTCTGTCAATGCCTCTTCCTTGTCTTGAGCTTTAACCATCTAAAAGAGAGAGCCAGCCAGTGATTCCAAAGCCAACAGACTTTAACAGTCGAACAGGAAAAAGCTGAGGGGCATGAGAGCCTGTGGCAGAGATGAGAGATTACAGTGTGACAGACGATTTGCTATGACAGATAGCTGATGTTGGGTATTTGTGCGTGTTGGAGGCTCGGAGTCAGAGAGTCAAACGCTTTGTTTCAACGGGTTTCTTTTGTTTTAGGTCAGGGATTTATTGGGACCTGCATTCACATGCAGTTCTACAAATGGTTTAAAAACAACAACAACTAAAAAAGACACAAATATCAGTATCTCTGTTTTGTCTTTTCTAAAGAAGATACTGTGGAAAATCAGGAGACGCTTCGGCCCCATGATGTTCACAGAATGAATTCTTCTATCTTCTTCTTGTTTTGCTTTTCCAGAGCCAATCAGTCTTCTTTCTGTTCGAGGCAACCTCTCTCTCTCTCTCTCTCTCTCTCCCCCTCTCTATTTCTCGACAGCATCTAAATCAGATAGTTCTCACCAAGTACCTCTTGAGGAGATCGTTTGAAACACCCCATGCCCAACTCAGCAGAGACATGAACTCTTCGCGGGGATCTGATTGGCACTTGAGCTGACGCTGGTGCGAAGGGGCCCCTTGTCTATCAGGGGCGGAAGCTGAGAGTGACGAGGACTCAGCAATGCCTTTTCGACCCCACAGGTCCGCTAGAGAGTTGATTACGCTGATTAGTTTTCTGTGTAGGATCATTATCATCAACCCAGTCATCAATCTCAAACTCAACTCACTCTGACAATTAACCACAGATGCTGGTGAGAGGAACAGAAAAGAAATGACAGCAGTAGGAGGAAGCATCAGGGATGTATCTGTTTCTGTTTTTCTTTCCAAAAATGTCAGATGAACAGCGCGACTTTTAGCAAAGTTTGAATGAAAGTAGGGTTTCTGATGTACTGTGCAATGACTGCATTTTTTTAAATGGACATTTTTAATATATTTGGAACCGACTTTGACGTGGCACTAATTTAAATGTTCTACCTTTTTTTTTTCTTTTTTTTTTTTTTAAACAGTGGTTTCGGTTGAATTGAGTGGAGAAACTATGAATATTTAACATTTAATGGAGCAGGAAGTAGGCTCTGTTAATCGTGGAGGAAATTTGCTTGTGCTAAATTCACTCTGAGACGTTTAAATTAACACTTGCGTAGCTCATTTAAAACTGCCCGTTTAGCCATGCAAGCGTGTTGCACCTTGTTGCTCGTCTAGAGAAGTTTGAGCTTATATCAAAACCCCACACCAGTAAGCATTGTATCCAACATAGTATTGTTTTAAGAGGAGAAATTTGCTCTTTCCCAACCACATTAACACTACCACATTAGAGGTAAGCAAATTCTTGCAGGATTTGTATCAATCCATAGGGACTTTGATTGATCGATTGAGTTGTGTTAGACTGAGGGTATGACAAATCCCACAGGAGATTGGTATTAAGTGCTGTATTGAGGAAAGCACCACTGTAACTGAGTTATTATTTAGTTTGCAGTCTGGGCTGACCAGTCCCAAATCCCCTGTCTATGGCCCTGTTTGATGAGCGGTGCTACTTGCTGCATTTCTGCAGCGCTGGCTCAGAAACGGCCCGCGAGGCGCTCCGTATGTGTCAGCATATCCCGGACGGGCCAAAATAGTTTTCGCTGGCTGTGTCCGAGCGACTGGCTCGGGGCGGTGAGGGTGGGGGGGGTTTGGGGGGGTGCTAATTTTAGCCGCTGTGGCCATTTTTCCCCTCTGACATTCAGCTGCTCCATCGTCTTCTATCCAAGCTCATCTACACTACGCTACGCTATCAGCCAAGATCACACTCCCCCTCTTTCCAACTTTCAACACACACTCAACCTCTTTCTCTTTCTCTCTCTCCCTCTCTCTCTCTCTCTCTCTCTCTCTCTCTCTCTCCCTCTCTCTCTTTCTCTCTCTCTCTCTTTCTCTCTCTCTCTCTCTCTCCCTCTCTCTCTCTCTCTCTCTCTCTCTTTCTCTCTCTCTCCCTCTCTCTCTCTCTCTCTCTCTCTCTCTCTCTCTCTCTCTCTCTCTCTCTCGCTCAGGCTTCGTAATGCTATTAGTTTGCCCTCTACTGGAGGTGGGATCTTAATGAAGGGTTATGTATAAAGATGTCAGGTGAATTTCTAGTCATGACAGTTTGCCTCCCAGGCAGGCCTTGATTAACATACTCTGCCTCTCAATATGTTACTCAGCATAATACTAAGCACCAGTTGCATGGCATTCATGGGTCACGTTCATTTCTTCTGCTTGGTTGTCAAGGGAGATTAGCAGCATGGAATATCTGCGAGCTTAAACAGTTCTCTTGTGCCACTGACTTTAGCATTAACTGACATAAAGGTAGACTGTCTCTGCACACACAGCACAGCTCCTCTTGTCCACCGGTCATCTAGAACGTGCCATCTGGGAATCCGTCAGACATCCAGCAGACATCCATGACACAACATCTCTGCACAGTAACTTCTTTCTCACTTTAAAGAATAGGTCTGTGACTCCACATTCATTAAAAAAACAAAAAAAAAACAAAAACGGTGGATCGGAGATGTTTCCCACTTTCTCCAAGTTTTGCAGCCTGGGTAGAGGAGATGAAGTCAGCTGCTTCTTTCAGGTCACTCTGTTGTGTTTTGGTGCATGTGCTCGCGTATCTTATGATTTATGAATGACCTCGCGAGCTACATAATGGAAGGACACGTCTCGTCCGTGTCGGAAAACGGCGTGGAAATGCAGGAGAGCAAAGTGCTCCATGAAATATTTACAGAGGAGGATTCAGAGTCTTGGTGTCTACGTCGACGAGACGTCCCACACATTCCCAGAAGAAGCCACGTCCCAAGCAAGGAAATTCGAAGCCGAACTATCAGATCGTGTTCAAGACATCTGCATGGATCAGCTCGAGCTATGAGTTCTCTTTAGGGTTTTTCTTTTTCTTTTTTTTTTTTTTTTTGCCTCTCAGCATTAACATGTGGTCCTTTGTTTGAACTTGCATTAGAGTAATGTCTCATTGGACTTATCTTATTGTGTTTCAGAGAGGTCTCTCGTGAGCTGAATAGGCCTTCCAATGTGCTCTACAATCTTATCCTCACAAAAATGATAATAAGTGAATAGCGAAAGGGCAGAAGTAAATTAAGGCTTAGCTGCCGTAAAACAGCATTCAGCTCTACACGATGTATGCTGTATTTGTTTATGCGTGTGTACATATGTTGGACCCAGACCCACTGGTGGTGGATATGGATGGATTAGCCAATCATCTGTCAGGTTCAGTTTTACTGGCCACACAGCATGGAAATGTGGGAGACTTTCTCATAGCTCTAAAAGCAGAATTGCATAATTGCATGATCTTAGATTTTTTGGAAGAACTGCAGCTTTTGTGTGCGTGTGTGTGTGTGAGAGAGAGAGAGAGAGAGAGATGGAGAGAGAGGGAGAGAGAGAGAGAGAGAGAGAGAGAGAGAGAGGGAGAGAGACAGGGGGAGAGAGAGAGAGAGAGGGGGAGAGAGAGACAGAGGGAGAGAGAGAGAGAGAGAGAGAGAGGAGAGAGAGAGAGAGAGAGAGAGAGATGGAGAGAGAGAGAGGGAGAGAGCTGGAGAGAGAGAGAGAGGGAGAGAGACAGAGGGAGAGAGAGAGAGAAAGGAGGAGAGAGAGACAGAGGGAGAGATGGAGAGAGAGGGAGAGAGAGAGAGAGAGAGAGAGAGTACTGTAGGTGGGTGGGTAGGTGCGGGAGCATTTGAGATTGCTTTGTTTTCTATGTCTTCCGAGGTCACCTAGAGTAATATTACATAATACTGTTTGTGTATAATTCACTTTGTGTGTGGACCCACACACATTACTTATTTATCACTGAGCTTACAGGCACAGGGCATCTCTACTAAACATGAACAGGCCCAGCTATGTTCTCTGCAAATCAAATCTTATCTTATCGCTGTTAATAAAGATGTTGTTATAAGTATTACAAGTAGTTGTGTTAACTGAAATATATCAATTATTAAATGTGGGCATCGACGTATTTTACAGTAATCACAGAATTTCGCTGTTCAGTGACAATAAGCTGTAGTGTTGGAGAAGTAATTGTCTCTGTGGTGACATGAACTGTTAGAAGGTCCCTTTGGCATCTGTAACCAGATGACAGTGTTAGGTTATCTAATAAAGTGTTACTGAGTGATACATAGTCCTGGTTTTATACAGGCAGAGATCTCAGACATTTCAGGCGGTATTCCGAAACAGTATCTCACAGACCTTTCCATTGACATACTTGACATTGAATTGAATTACTTTCACTACCAACCCCCCCCCCCCCCCCCCCCCCCCCAAAAAAAAACCCCACAGCTAATAGAGCCATATATATACACAATAGAAAAAGAAAAAACAGATGGGGCCAGATCGAACCTGAAGCAAGCAGCATGAGACCCCCGAGAGTTCTTTTGTGTATCCTCTCGAGGATCCGCACGCCTCTCACGACCCCTGACAATAGCAGCTTCCACTTCAGTCTCGCTTAGACCGCCGCTGTGAAGATGAAGAAGCAGGAGCCCGTATCGTAGAGGCTCTCTCTCACAGACACTCAGCATTGTTCTCAAATCCCTTCCCGAGGATTCCCGAGGATTCCCGAGTTTAGGCCTCGCTAAACAAGCCCGAGTCTGTGCCCGCTGCGAAGTACACAACACTTACAGACAGTGATAATGCATTTTCGGACCTACGAGGGAAACCGCTCTTCACACTGAAGATATAAACGAGCTTCACACGGCTATTCCGCTGGAAGGAATTTTAGACATGTTCAGAGCCTGACAAGGAAGTTTCATAGTTTTTGCGTCGGTATTTTTATGTTTTTAATAACTTCTGAAGACTTCTGAAGGAAGACCACTGCTTATTGTTTTGTAAGAATTTTAAAACCTTTTTAAAACGTAGAAATGTATTCATTTTTTGCCGTCCCTACAAAGCTGGATGTAACCACTACTGTTCTTTCAGCTCATGGTTCCGTTTCATGAAGAATAGCTAGTCTTGTCAAGGTTTTGGGCCTTGTGACTTCCCACTCACTTACTTCAGACAATTTTTTTTTTTTTTTGCCAAGGTCAGAACAGGGGTCCTGCCAAACAAAAAGTGATTTTCGGTGGAGTCGTATGGCGTGGACCCTGAGTCATAATTCCCAGTTGGTGTGGAACAGATTGAGTCTCATGGGAAATTTGTCATCGATTTGGCAGTAGTTCTTTTTCCTCCTCGTGTTGTCTGAAGTAAGTGAGTCTTCTTTTATTCCACAAAAAACACATTCAGAGGACCTCCTCGTTTTGACAGTGTTTCAAAACATCTGAAATTCCCACGCAGTAAAGCTCTGTATTTACACTGTGACATTCCACTGAATTCATGTATGTTTTGATACATGATCAATATTCCTCTTGTTTTGTTTTGTTTTGTTTTGTTGCTGTTGTTGTTATTTTTTTCTTTTTGGCAACCCTATCATCTGCAGTTGTTGAAATTTTTCATGATAATACAAATTATGTTTGATAGAGAGAGAGAGAGAGAGAGAGAGAGAGAGAGAGAGACTCAAAGTGCCATGAAAACCCATACTCAGATGCTATAGTTGAACTTGGTGAGAAAACCCCAAGCTTAGCACAGCTCTCTGAGCGAAGCACAGAACCAATGTTAAAATGAAGAAATAATGAATGATAAAAGTGAAAAAGGCCAATTCTGATTGGATGTTCATTGCCTAATTTTACTCAATAGCAGAAAGTCCTAAAAATAACTTAATTTTTAAGCGTCTCATTTAAAAAAGAAAAATATTATGCATGGCTAGCATGAGAAATATGTAAAAGAAGATTACTGTTAGATTCAAGTTATGTAATATAACAGCATATCATTCATAACAGCATGCCTGTTTGCTGTGATAGGTGGAATGCTTATTGACACAACTGTGGTCTTGATCCAGACAGTGCAGCAGTGGACTCTTTTTACAGTTAGCCACACAGTCATAAGAGATAGACTAAACAGATGATTGGCTAATGACAGCAGGGGAACTGCTGTTGATTGGCTGGTGAAAAGTACTGTAGAGAACTGTCTGATTATTCAGCTCATTTTCTCTGTGCCTGTAAGTGAAGGAGCTGAAACTGTGTTATGCGATCTTTTAGCATCTTGCCCTGAAATTCCACACTCCTTAATATTAGCTTCTCTCTTCTCACGTTTCCAAGGGTAACGGGACTCTAATTCCTCAGTTCAAAGGCTAAAAATGAGCAGTAAATCAGTTTGACACGATAGCTCAAGGCCTGGCAGCTAATGTTTGCAGCTGACACCAATGCTAAATTTATGCACAAATTATTAAAAAAAAAAAAAAAAAAGGAAATTAAATTGGAGAGCATGTTTATTTGTCTTTGCTGTAATTGAAACAAATCTAATCTCAGTGTTGTCTCAGAGGGGGAAATTAAACTGCCTTTTCATAAATTTGCAGTGCAGTGTTTGAAAATTAGCCTGCTCTCACTTTGCCCACAAAATTACTCTAACTACGTGGGCTACCCGGCCTTTTGCTGCGTTATCAAACTCGCCATCATTCTTCAGACGTTTCGTTTCGCGGTTTTTGTTCCGCTGAGAGCTAGATAGCGTAGGTGAGTCACATTTGTCCTTGGCCTAGATAATTACATTTGGGGAGACGCAACAACAAAAAAAAAAAGAAAAGAAAAAGAAAGAAAGAAGAAAGGAAAAACAGCAGTAGTGATAACAACATCACAGGAGTTCCTACACCTTAGGCCTCACACACTGGCACATGTGTGGCACCCTACATTCGGCAGAAAACGGCAGAGGCGTTCACGATTTCACACTGTCAGAGGGACACTGAGAACACAGTTCCAGCATCAAACCCACCGACAAAAGGACAGAGGGAGCGATAGCGCGTTAGACAGACCCCCCCCCCCACACCCCCCACCCCTCCCACAAAAAAAATTTTAAGAAAGAGTGATGGATTTGGTGTCAACTATTGGATTCAGTGGCCCGCCCCCAACACACACGCACACGCACACACACACACACAGACACACGCATGCACACACCAGTTCAGTCCTATGTAACGAAGTGTACCAGGACCCCTCCTGGTAGCAACCCCAGATAGAACCTTATATAGCTTCAGCCCATTTGCTCCTCATATAAATACCCTTCATCTGACCAGTATGACCATGTCTGGGGATTCTGTGACCACTGGAACGTTGGGAAGAGTGGGGGGGGGGTGGACATCCTCTGTGTGCATATGTGTTTGTATGTATACATATATACAGACAGAGAGAGAGAAAGAAAGAGAGAGAGAGCGAGAGCGAGCTGGATAGATTTTGCTCCAAATTTAAAGAGTTAAATCAGATCTAGATGCTTTCAAAGCCTGTACATGATGAAATTAGCAAATTATACTCTGATCAATGTACGTATTTAGATAGATAGATAGATAGATAGATAGATAGATAGATAGATAGATAGATAGATAGATAGATAGATAGATAGATAGATACTTTGTTGAGGAAATTTAGGGGGAAAAGAAAAATACATGCTAAATGTGGAGTAGATAAGCAGAAAAAGTTAAAAAAAAAAAAAAAAGAAGAATCAGAAAGAGTGGAAAAGAAAGGGCGCACACAGACAGAGTTACTAGGTAGGCTGCCAACTTGCCTCAGCGCCAGAAGTGTATTTACCACAAACAAAAGAAAAAAAACAGTGTATACAAAAAAAAAATCACTGTGTATGTTAATGTAAACTTAACGCGGTCTGTGTCTAAGAGTTGTGCTTGACTGGTGCCACACACTGTTTATAATTCCATGTCTTTTTTTTTTTTTAGTTTATTCAAAAATGCAAAGCCTTGACAAGACCGAAAGAATTGAAAAAAAAAAAAAAAAAAAAAGAAGACAA
Source organism: Chanos chanos (assembly GCF_902362185.1). Taxonomy (NCBI): domain Eukaryota; kingdom Metazoa; phylum Chordata; class Actinopteri; order Gonorynchiformes; family Chanidae; genus Chanos; species Chanos chanos. Next base: position 44,963,360 of record NC_044501.1, on the reverse strand, counting down.
AATTCACAGTGAACAAAGGAGGGACAGAACTCAAAGCTCTTAGAAAAGAACTAACCTGACCTCTGAAGTCAAAGCTTTAATTGCCTTTCTCTGTGTTATTACACAATAAAAGCAATTTGGCTTGACCCCTGAGAGGCAGCGAGGTCGTTTCGTCCCAGCCTTAAACGGACTTCTTCAAAACGGAGCTCGAACGAGGCGAGCCGAGACCCTTTGACATCGACATGAAAGAGGGTTTCCAAGCGATTCAGCTCCATACATATTGTCGCTGTTCAAAAACCCATTTGGTTCAATCTCAGTTTTTGAACTATGACTAGTGGCTGGCCGTGTGGTTCATCTGAAGCAATTATAGTAATAATAAAACTGTAGAAACATGAGGGGGATGTGGTAGGTGGTGTCAAACAGACTGCTTGTACAAGCTGTCGTTTTTGAGTCATTTCTGACTCATTATATCTGTCATCGCCAACTAACAAACTGTGCTGGACTTCAGACCAACAGGTTGTTATCACAGAGTATATTTAGCGCGCCGTTGTAGTATGTAAATAATAACATGACTCTGAAACGTCCTGTAGCAGTCGAGAGCGAAGGGTCTTTTTCTGCGCCTCAGTTTATCAGGGGCCTGGTGAAGACCCTGGAATATTTTAACACCATAAATGAGGCGAAACATGAGCAAGGACTGAATTCTGTCTGAATTTGTCAGTGGTGAATGGGATGTCTGAGAAGGTTGGAAAGAGCAGAGAATGCTGCTAGCATCGCTGCCTGTTTGTGTTTGTCGTTATCCGTCAGTTGTCCTCTGTGTTTAGACGGTTCTGGTCTCTGTGGGTGGTTGTGTGAGTGTGTCGTTGGCTGTCATGTGGAGGTATCATTTGGCTGGTTACTGTCTTTGACCTGTGCGTTTTATCTGATTCTGTCTTCTGTCAGTTGTCCTCTGTGTTTAGACGGTTCTGGTCTCTGTGGGTGGTTGTGTGAGTGTGTCGTTGGCTGTCATGTGGAGGTATAATTTGGGTGGTTACTGTCTTTGACCTGTGCGTTTTATCTGATTCTGTCTTCTGTCAGTTGTCCTCTGCTCTAAAGGGTGACTTGACTTCTCTCTACAGTTGCTAACAAGTCCCGCCGCCCTGACGTACCAGGTATGTTCGGGTCCCGAAACGATTCTTCTTTCTTTCTTTCTTTCTTTCTTTCTTTCTTTTACTCTTTCTTTTAATTCTTTGCACTCGCTCGCTTGCTCCCTCTCTCTCTCTCTCTCTCTCTCTCTCTCTCTCTCTCTTTCTGAGCAGCCTGGTGTATAATCAAAGCCACTCTTTGAAAACCTCAACGGCATCTTTGCCCTCCCGTTTAAACGGATCAGAGTAAACTACCTGGCTGACGTAAGGACATAGAGGTTAGCCAGTCAAGGGATGGGTGCTGTTTTACGGTTTTTTGGGATGTGGTCTGTGCTTCTCAGTGGCAGGGAGCGTCTGAGAGAATGAAGCCTTTTATGCAACGCCGCTGACATGGCCGACACCGCACCGTTTAAAAACAAACAAACAAACAAACAAACAACAAATACAAAAGCTGCTCTTAACTCGTCTCACCCAACTCGATATCAACCCAACCGTCCTGGTCCTATCAACTCTTCAAGAGAAATGCGCTCTTCAAGAGTGGATAGTTTGTCCCATCAGCTTTGACACACAAAAGATGTTGTAAGGGCTGTGCTGGCAGCCATTTTGGCTCTACAGATAGATGATGGGACAATATTTCAGGGGCTTTAATGACAGAGAGGCTGAAACTGATCTGTCACAGTGTCTCCCCTAGATACTGACCTGGCTGGAAATATCACAACCATACTGTCTGCTTCTGAGTGACATACAGAGCGCCTGGTATCTATCTATCTATCTATCTATCTATCTGTCTGTCTGTCTGTCTGTCTGTCTATCTATCTATCTATCTATCTATCTATCTATCTATCTGTTTGTCTGTCTGTCTGTCTGTCTGTCTATCTATCGACTGTCATACTAAATGATGATGAATAATTGTTATTTTCATTATTATCTATAGAATAGAACAGAATAGAATATAAATTTTAATTGGTATTATTAAAGCCAGAAGAGAAAAGCTGAAATTTTATACAGGATGGAGGTTTAAAAGCTGAATGGGACAAGATTCAACTGGATTCAAACCCTCTGAAATACTCATTCTGATTCATTCATCACAGGTAAATGTGTTTACGTAGTCAAAATGAATACCTGCCATAGTATTTACGAGGGGTCAGTGAGAGTCAGGAGGTTTTTATACTAAGAACCACAAAATCACATTTTTTTTTTGTTTGTTTGTTTGTTCTTTCAATTTTAGACACTTCACATGAATGAGTAAATTCAGTTTTAACATGTACATTTGCCTTACCTCATTTTAGCAACCTCCCCTTTCTCTCAGACACAGTGATTCTCCCTGAAAACATAACCCATTAAAAGATTAAAAAAAAGTGTGAGATTTGTTTTCACGTCCTCTCCGTTTATGTATTTCAGTTTAGCGCAGTTTCATCATTCAAAATTTATACACGTTCTTGATACGGGCGTCTTTTGGGCCATTTGAAAAAAAAAAAAAAAAAGAAAAGAAAGGAGGATGATTTGTTTTTGTTATTGAACTTGAAGGGTAAACAGTTTGGCGTACCTGAACAGTTTACTTTAAGACCTACGTTGGAGGTCAGCTTCATTACCGGATACCTACTACCTACTAGAAGAGACTTTAACAATTCAAACTTTCTCTTACAAAAGTATATATATATATATATATATATATATATATATATATATATATATATATATTTTTTTTTTTTTTTTTTTTTTTGGACCTGTTTTGCTGATTGGATTTGAAGAATCCAGTCTGTGTTATCTGAGAGCAGAGTTTCTGTGTGACAGAGGTTTGAACCTGTCCTCTGCCTCCCTTGCGTCAGGACCGTGCTGCTGGAGAAGAAGTCTTTTATCCAGTCAAACGCTATTCAAAACCATAAGGGTCAGATGTACGTCTTTCATTAAACAGAGAGAAAATGTTATTATTGTGAAGCATGTGTATGTCAATGGCTATGTTTTATGGTCCTGGGCTCTCACTATGAACAGGGCTCCACAGGGCTGCAAGGAGATCTTTAGGTGTTAGTGTGTGTGGATGTTTGTGTGTGTGTGTGTGTGTGTGTGTGAGACAGAGAGAAAGAGAGAGAGAGAGAGCGTGCATACTTGCATGAAATTATATTAGCATACACAATTATGTATGTGAGATGTGTGAATATACGTCGACGTATATATGTGTTTTTTTTTTTTTTCTTCTGTTGTGTGTGTGTGTGTGTGTGTGTAGTATGTTTGTGTGTGTGTGCGTGCGTGTGTGTGTCTGTGTATGTGCGTGCATGTATGTGTATGTGTGTCTGTATGTATGTGTGTGTGTGTGTGTGTGTGTGTGTGTGTGTGTGTGTGTGTGTGTGTGTGTGTGTGTGTGCATGCATGGGTCTGTGTGTGTGTGCATGCGTAGGTCTGTGTGTGTGTGTGTGTATGTGCAGGTGTGTGCATGTGTGCAGTACATATGTGTGTAGTGTGGGTTAGTGTGCATGCATGTGTGTGTGTGTGTGTGTGTATGTGCGTGCCTGTATGTGTGTGCGTGTGCGTGTGTGTGTGTGTGTGTGTGTGTGTGTGTGTGTACATGTGTAGTATAATCTGTGGTTTTCATTTACAAAATATGAGCACTCGTCCTCCTTCCCTATGTGCACCTGTTGCTCTTCCTCGCTCCTCTGACAGAGAAGCTAAAAAAAATGCCCCGCCCTCTTTTCTGCAGCGCCAAAGTCCTCATACAGAGGGTGTTTTCTCAGTGGTCAAACCAACTGTCCATCAATGGCTCTAATTTCATTCAGATTTAGAAAGTGCAGGGGCAGCGTTCTAAGGTTTTTGCTTTTAAGGCCTTATCTCTTGCTGTAGGCATGCTGTGGTTAAGGTGTGCACATACATCAAGCATATTTTGGGGGGGGGGGGGGGGGGGGGGCATTTTCTTCTTTTACAGTACACCCGAGTGTATAATGCTTCAGTTTTTAGTCTAGGCAAGATTACAATGGAAGGAAAAAATCCTTTATCAGACATCTTGAAGAAAGAAAAATGATAGCTATGAGAAAAGCTGAAAAACACTCACTCTCTCTCCCTCTCTCTCTCTCTCTATCTCTCTCACTCTCTCTGACTCTCCCTCCCTCTCGCTCTCTCTCTCTCATACATGCCCACACAAACACAAAAACATACAAAAAACTCCAAAGATTTTCTTGACCTGCGTTTTTTTTTTTTTTTTTTGGTGTGTGCAGCTTGCCGCGCAGGTACTGGATGATCTGGACGACGAGGATATCGGATTCGGCCTGGTCGACGAAAAGAAGGACATCGCTGTCGCTAAGAAGCTTGGTAATCCTCCAATCTCTTCAAATCCTCAGTCACCTTCCGTCCCGTCAGTAATTCTGTCACTCTGTATCCCATTTCCAGTCAGGAGACACAAATGAAACATTCGATTAAAAAGACTCAAGCACACCACCGGCGCAAGAGATTTGTGTTTTTGAAACGCATTACATTGTCGAATTTTCGGTTACAGTAGACATTTTTTCTGGAACATAGGAACCTCTAGTGGTTGATTCATGGTAGTTTCACTTCATGTAAGGTTTTTTTTTTTTTTTTTGGTCAAAGGACTGTTTTAAATTGCAAAATATTGCCTCCCTATGGCCAGTCCTTGGCATTGCATTTGATGCTGAGCTCCTAAGGGTGTATCTGTTACATGCTTTTACAAGAACCCTAGCCCTCTGAAAGAAACAATTCAAAATCTCAAATGATTTTATTCTAACTCTTTTCCTTTTCAATGTCAGTGTAATAATCTTGTGTTTTCATGAAGCATATAAATACTCGACTAACACTGTTACACATCTGCCTGCATCCCTTCTCTTTATTTGGGACTGAATCTCCTGGTTCAGGTCTGGAGGAGGTTGACAGCATCTACATCTTTGCCGATGATGAGATCATCGAGTATGACGGACAGCTTGCCGCAGACACCCTGGTGGAATTTCTCTACGATGTAAGTGACAGGGTTCAAGTTCTCCGTACAGTTCCTCATCCCCGTGTCGATTAGTGATGATTGACAGATATTCCAGAGTACAGTTTCACCACCCCTTGTAATCTTTTTTTTCTGTTTTCCGACTTTTCTGTTCTTTTTTTCTTGTCTTCTTCTTCTTCTTCTTCCTCTTCTTCTTCTTCTTCTTCTCTTTTTTTCGTCCCAGGTGATCGAGGAGCCCATTGAAATTATCGATAACGAGAGGGAACTGAATGGTTTCCACAACCTTGATGAAGACGTTAAGCTAGTGGGTTACTTCAAGAGCGAAAAGTCTCCCCGTAAGTGAACGATGTCAGAGCACAATGCAGTTTTACCTTTAAAAACAAACAAACGAGCACAAGAAAAACTTTTTTTGTGTGTGTGTGTGTGTGGGTCCACTTTGTACAAAGGGTTAATAAATGAAACTAATGGTGGAGAAATTTGCTCATATAGGTTTTCCTCATTGACATGTTCAGTCGCATGGTCTCATTTTACTGGATCTCCATTGCACCCCCCCCCCCCCCCAAAACAAAAAGATATCAATATATGTGTGAGGACTGCACCATATAGTGCATGCTTGCACATGTCTGCCAATACAAATGAGATCGATTCAGGTGAATAAGGGCATGTTTCTATTCAACGTTTCAGACTTTATTGAATATGACGATGCCGCAGAGGAGTTCCACCCCTTTGTGAAGTTTTTTGTCACCTTTGACTCCAAGGTAAGAGCACAACCAGAAAAGCAGGAGAACAGTCGGATTGCAACTCTTGTCAGGAGGTTATTAACCCATATATTTATATTTACACGGACATACAGGGTAACGACTTGCAGAGGTGCATTTTGTTGAGCTGCAAAACCGTAGAGATGGTTTAAAATGCTCTTCCACCTGTGATCTCTGTCTCTGAACTAGATCCCAAAACACAACAGATCACATTATGTAGTGGGTCGAAAATTTAAATTCCTCGGACCAATTTATGGGTCGACGATACGGATATGGACATCTAATGTAACATTTTAATTCAATACCATTCATATACATTAGTGCAACGACTCCATGGCTAAGGTTTTGTTTGTTTGTTTTTTGTTGTTGTTGTTGTTGTTGTTCTTGCTGTTGTTTTCTCCGTGATGCTGAGCGTTTTCCATACTAACCAATCGAGTCGTGGGCCTGGTTTCCTTCTCACACTCTGTTCAGATCGCTAAGAAGCTGAAACTGAAACTGAATGAAGTCCATTTCTACGAGCCCTTCATGGAGGAACCGGTGCCCATCCCCGGAAGGCCCTACACGGAGGCCGAGCTGGTCGACTACATCGAGGAACACGACAGGTTGGTTCTCTGCTCTTATCCCGCACACCAGCGCCTTCTGCGACGGGCGGGGGGTTTGTTAAAGGCACTCATTTAGCAGACGAATGGCCGTCTACGTAAGGAAGAAGCTGCAGACGGAGAGGACGGACGCATCGGTTAATCTGTCCAATCTGTGTCTCTCCCCGATTTCAGACCGACGCTGAGGAAGCTGGAGCCCCACAGTATGTATGAGACATGGGTAAGAGAAGAGAGCACCTCACCGATGTTCTGAGTCACCAACCCTGCACCCGGGTCAGGCTTCCCCACAACCCCCCGCCACCTGGAGGGTCAAAGTCCCACCGCCTTCGACCCTCATCTCGTCAGAAACGGGTCGTTGTTTTTTTTTTTTATAAACACGAAAAAGACGTGTATGCGGTTTCCAATCAGAAATGACAGCGATTGGTTTACTGATTGATTGAAACAAAAAAAACAGCATGGATTTGGCCCTCCAGGACCAGATTGTTGGGGAACCTGCAATGCAGGGCCTTTTGCTCTGGACCAAAAGGCCTGACACATAACACAGATATCAATACACGTCAATCTTCAGCCAATGCTGAAACCGTGTAACATTAATGAAAAACCATGCAGCACAGCATGTTAAATATGCTACGTACTTAATATGATGTCTGATTGAGCTCAAATATCGCTGCTCGTCAAACTGTCATGTCAGATTTAAAGAATACTTGCCATCAGCACTTCACAGTGAA
>NC_044501.1:44891238-44953738 GCF_902362185.1 Chanos chanos | reverse complement strand
TGCACAGGCAAAGAACTGCAGGCACAGGACAGGGTGTATAGTCTGGTTGTGTGTTATAGCCAGCACAGCCATTATATTTCCACAGATGTGAGAACCACAGGTGAAATTAAATTAGAACATTTTTAGCATTAAATTACCGAAAGTTTAAATGCAAGTGCTTTACAAGGACAAAAATGCAAAGTACGTCAATAAACAGGTCATGTCCATCATACCAGTGCCTAAAAGGGCAGAGGTTAGCACCACGACTTTGATCCATATGAGATCCCGCCTTTGACGGGACAATTTTTTTGGTTGGCTTTGTGAGCTTCTTTTTCCTTATCCAGAAATAGTGACAAACGCAATGCTCCATCTGATTACACCTCATGAATTTTCTTCTCCAGAAAGTGCTGGGAAAGTGAGTTGAAGTGAAGTGTGTGTGTGTGTGTGTGTGTGTGTGTGTGGGTGTATGTGTGTGTGTGTGTGTGGGTGTATGTGTGTGTGTGTGTGTGTGTGTGCATTTAAGCTCCCGCAGAACAGACCCATGACTATGTAAAGACTGAGAGAGAAAAAAGAGAGAAGAACAGGATTGTCTCTCTTAAATAAAAAAGAGTAATACAATGCCGGACATTTGCAAATATTGTTTAATGGCAAAATAAAAGTAAGGTCACCAGGCATGGCAAAGCTCCTTCCATTGAGAACATAGCACATCTACACTTGATTTAATTATTTTATATTGATATTTTAAGTTATTCATGCATTCACTCAATGGACGAAGATTTAGCTTTCATGTTATCATCCCAATTCTCTATTTGTTCTTATGCAAATCAATGTTTCATCAACAAAACACTGACAATGAGTTTACCTGCAAGTAATTATTCAGCTCATTAAGGAGAGACATTCCACAGTTAAAGTTCTGGACAGTTAACTTTAGAATGTGTATACTCCCACAGAAACTATAAAATGCCCAAAAGCTTACACATACAGTGAGGACAGTGAGCGAAGTGTTTAATAAGACCATATATTTCATATTACACCCAGTCAGAGAGTTCTAGCACAGTGAAATATTAGGATTAGCATGTCTTCATGAAGACGACACAGAGTCATTCATTCACAACAGGGTATTAGCAGTGTTGTTATACATTAGCAACAGCAATGCCATAAAGACAAATGATTAAAATTAGCATCCTCCTGGGAAGACCTGGAACCAAGTTTTATAAACACGAGAAAGCAAATGATTCAAATGTAAGACAGGGAACTCTTGGACATTACCTTTCTTGTCTGGACCAACATACCCTTTAGAGAGCATTCCACCAGTGTTTGCCGTGCAGCAGAAGGCTCTCCAGTAAATGCGAGCTACTCTGACATTGTTACCAATCTGTTGCTTGCCTGGTAGCACACCTGTCACAACGAAGGCTTCTCTGTTTTTGCAGTCACTCTCCATTAAATCTGACACCTGCTTCTCATGCCTCTGCCAGGGGCCTCTGTTGAAGCTGCTTTCTTGTGGGGCAGCATTGGTCAGGGTGAAGGTGGCCAGCATTGCGTCACGTTTTCCCGCATGATAGACTGGGTACAGAGGGCCCCTGTCATACCTGCTGTTATTATAGTCATGATCTAAGGCTTGATGTTGGCCCCTGTCCACTGGTCTGACAGTTCTTAGATCTCCCATGCATTGCTGTTGACCTCCATCAAGCTGAGGAAACAGAAACCTGAATCTTTACTGGACAGCCAATAGAATCTTTACTGGACAACCAATAGAATCTTTACTGGACAACCAATAGAATCTTTACTGGACAACCAATAGGACCTTTACTGGACAACCAATAGAATCTTTACTGGACAACCAATAGGATCTTTACTGGACAACAAAGAGACAAGTCATAAGGATGAATGACCTCCACTCTTTTTATTTTCTAAACCTTTCTGTAGTTTAGCTCTGTTGTTCATATCATAATTTTAAAATACGAGACTTTATAATCTTACCTGAGGCTCAATCCACCAGTAATCTTCTCTGTTAACATCTGCATGCCCTGTAAACTCATAAGCTGAGTAGACTGGGATCTTATTCTGTGTGTCATAAAGTGTTGCGTAGAAATACAATGGCTGATTGTTCTGGTCCAGGAGACACTGGCATATCTGCTGGTAGCGCTTGGGATTATCTTTGTCCACCAGCACCGTGGGAGGTGCACGATTACCAAAGAACTGTGCACATCGATTGAAGATTATCACTTCAGCCACAGAGAGGAAAGGGAGCAGCAGGAACAGTAGAGTGAAACAGAGGGACTTCACGACTGGAGACTCTTCTATAGATAAAATGGGCATTCAGAATACAACACAAGGATGACACATCATCGGGATCCCATTTATGTTTGTGGGGTCTAAAAGGCTTGTCTGCCAACAAGGCAAAGACCTTGCCTTAACCCAGAGGCAGAAGTATGCTGAGGAAAAGGCTAAAAAGATGGGGAGTTTACTCTGTGTACACATGATACACACACAAACAGACTTGACACGCACGAGAGCAAGCACATTCCAAGGTGCTATGAAATATCTAGGCCTATGTAATTCCGTTTAGAAATGTACTGATTCGTCCTATATTTTCACATAGACAACGTGGACAACAATGAACAACTGGTACCAATAAAATGGAACTACATCAGCTTCTGTGGAGCATCCATCTGTCTCCTTTACCTATGATGCCTACACCTTCCCATACTTTCCATTGTCAGCCTTGAGTGTGCATAGACAGGCTACGAACATTAACTGATCTTAGTAAAGACTGTATGTTCAGAAAGTAAATGTAAATGAATTAAGTACAAACAATTCTTCAATTCCTTTACAATTTCCCCCACATTATACAGATGGTGGACCGCAGTTTTGGCAGCCAGAGATCTCTTTGGCAAGACACAAAAAAAGGTGGGATGCCCAGCTGCCACATCAGTCAGTAAGATTGCAACATTCCCTAAATTCAAGGTTGACTTTTTCACCAGTCAGCACATACCTACTGTTAGTCCAGTCAGTAGAGCAGAATTAGAGTGTCCTCTCATGCAATCTGAAATTTCACATGCAATCATGACCTTGCAAAATGGAAAGGCCCCTGATCCAGACAGGTACCCAACTGAATTTTTCAAAAATGTTTCATTGAAATTAACTCCAGTTTCATTAGATATGTTTGTGGACTCACAAGCTAATGGGGCCTTGCCCTTGACACTAACAGAGGCCTCTATAACACTTTTGCTGAAACAAAGGTTGTAATCATTCATTTATCCCAGGCAGAATAGATGCAACATTTTTGGAATGGAATACACGTGGTCGCTACAGATTTAAAGATTTTTATAATGAAGGTGTATTTGCAAGTTTTAATGTAAATTTGTGAAAAATTCAACCTCTCTCATTTAAACCACTTTTGGTATCTTCAGATCCTTTGATGTAACGTTTCAGATTTCCCCAATGAAACTCAGTCATCTGGCGTGGAGAATATATTAAAAATACCATTTAATTTAAAAGGGCTAATTTCTAGATTTCAAAATATCATTATGGAGACACTACTCTGGAGAAGATTAAAGCAAAGTGGGACAATAAATTTGGAGAGGTAAGAGAGGTTGGGATGATGCTGTGGATAGAGTGAATGGAACCACATCCTGTGCTCATTTAAATTTAATCCAGTTCAGAGTCATTCATCGGATGCAGTTTTCCAAAGCCAGGTTGGCAAAAATTTTCACTAACATAGATGAAAACTGCAGAGGGTATCATAGTGCTCCGGCAAGCTTGACCCATATGTTTTGGTCATGACTTAAATCATTTTTGGTCAGGGGTTTTCAGAACCTTATCTGAAGTGATGGACATGGAATTTGAGCCCAATGCCTACATGTAAAATTTTGAGACAATTCCAAATGATCATTTAAGATTCAGTAGATATAAAGATATCGTTGCCTTCTCAACTTTAACTGCAAATTCGTTTACACTGGAAATCCCCATACCCACCTAAAATTTCAGAGTGGATGACTGATCTTATGCTTTATCTCAAGCTAGAAAAGATAGAAATATACACTTAGAAGGTCCACAGACCCCTTTTATAACACCTGGGACCCAGTGATATCATATTTTGAAAATCTGAAGTCCTTTCATGAAAGTCTATGATCATAACAGCCTGCTACAGGTAGACAAAGACATGTGCAGCCCTATATGAAAATTTAATAGCTTATTGTTTCCTTGCAAAAGGATATTACGGTGAGGTGTTCTGAGCATTGTGACCAAAGAAAAAAGATCTCTTAGCAACAATAAAAAGAAAAGAAATGGTGGAAATTGACATACTTCATTATGTTAAATCGTTGCCTTGTTTGCACGGTATCATTGAAATGAAGCTAAATATTAGATTGTACATCCATTATACATGTGACTCATGAAGCACAAGGATGTGGTATATTCTGTCAGACAGTCCTTGCAAAGTATATAGAAATTATGAGCATAATGATCAATGTGCCATAGAGTTGCATGCTATGTAATACATAACTGTCTATGTATAGAAATTTCTGTGATATCAGTGATATCAGTGTTATGGTACCAGCAGAAACTATGAGTACTTCTAAAACGTAGTAAGACTTACCTGAGCCTTTCAGGAGAAGGTTGGTGACTCTCAGAAAATCTCTTCAGTGAATGGATGGGACTTGGGGAGCTGGGAGAACAGAGCACTCGAGTGAGTGAGCTGTTGATGTTTCCCTGCTGTGATCTTTTCTGTGTGACTATTGCCAAACCCAGAACCGCAATACTTCAACCACTTCTTCTTTTTGTTTCTTTTTTTTCTTCACACTTATCAAGGTTCTCAACCTCCTGTTCTGATGTAGCAGTTTTGCTGTGGTGGTGACCTGAGAGAGTTCAGGGAATTCAACTAAAGCAGAGAAAGCAACTAAAAAAAGCCAATAAAGAGTTTCAGATAATGGATAGTACATTGAATTTGGTACAGCCTGGCTGAAAACTGATAGTCAAGCAGTAATGATATGAATGAACTGTGAGTTAACGCACAGGAGGAACCTCATCTTGTGATATAGCATGTATCTGTATTTAAATGGCCTGTTGGCTTTCTGTAGTGATCATTACATCTGCAATTGTTCAGTTGAAATTGAAATAAAGGTATTACAATATAGAGACATGGCAAGAGGACTGATCTTTGTTAGTGACAAAGTGTGATCCCTGTAGCGAGATCTCTGTAATCCAGCAATCACCACTTCATACAGAGAAGACGCATTTATGTCAAGGTACCTCTCTACTTAAAATCATAATGAAAGTCACTGTTCAATTTTTAAGAAAAGGGTAGTTAAATTGTCTTTTTTCGTTGTTTTTTTTAGCTTATTCAGTTCTCATTATGTTGTGGCTGATGTGCAAAACATTCAAAATTCTTGAAGTTTTGCCAAATATAAAAATAGTTTTAAGATGCAAAGTCACATGTTTTTAACAGTCTGGAAATTTCATGTGGCGTGTTTTCACACACCTAACAATGCCTGTGAAAAGATTCATCAACTTGAAACAAAGGGAACAGCAAATAAATTGATAAACAAAGGGCAAAACAAAACATGAATGAGTTCAATCTGTTATTAAAGTTGTAAGCAACATTGTTGGTAGAGTCCAGGTCTATGTGTAATAAAATGCATATGTCGTGTTAACAGATCTTGGTTAGCAGTATCAGTGTAGGCCAGAGGTTTGATACTGGGCCAGTCAAACACATTAATGAGTCACGGTCGACTGTCTGACTCCTTCAATTTACAGTCACTCCAGAGCATCACATCACCTTAGAGACAATAAGACATAGATGTGATGAAATTAACTGGATGTCAAAGGTTAAAAACATACATGTCTGAGTATATTCCTCTTGGGGATTTCAAATGATCATTGGATTACCTAAATAACAGTTTTCCTTCCTAATCTAAAATGTATAATTCTATAGTCTCTGCATAATTTATCATAATCTACAGACACAGATATACATGTGGTGTGTGCAGGGCCAGCGGTACAGGCCAAGCTGCAGTCAAGAGCACCTTTGTCGAGTCAAAGACAAGTCTGAGACCCGGACTAGTCGAGACCAAGTCCAAAGAGGTTCAAGTCCAAGTCAAGACAGAGTCCGGATGAGAGACAGAGTCAAGCCCGAGACAGAAAAGAAAGAATCCTCTTTGAGACCACTTACTTACCTGCTTATAATTTTTCTGTGATGACAGAGACATAGTATATCTTCTATTTTAAGATGATCATTTTGCACTATTATTTGCACTATGATCAAAAAGCTGGTGCAGTGTCATAACACAGGATCAAATTGGGCCATATTACTTACTTTAAGTATAACCATTTCACTTGAAATCATACTCAAAACTCTCCAAAAAGACAAAACAGGCTGTAACCCCCACACTAGGACGGGTGTTGTACCATATTTGTGATAATGACACAGCAAGTGCAGTGTAACCACAGGTTTCTGAAATTGTTGTGTTGCAAAATTTGCAGGTGCCCTTGTGTTTCCACTTTAGCACAAAGTTGAGAAATTGTCTTTGGTTTGTAAAACCAAACTTTATAATGCTTGGTTGAGATCAGCTAGAATATTTGGCGGGACCAATGGCCAAGACGGAGACAAGTTGCAATGTGTGGGCTAATAAATGTTTCAATGATTCTGAGATTAAACATTGCACAGAATGATTCTGAGCTTAAACATTGCACAGTCTCTACCCATGTCCCACTGTTGTCTCTCTCTTTTTGACCCTTTCTATCTCTATTCACCCTTCCCTGACCTTTTTATCATGTGTCACCATTCCTTGACCTTTCCTATCTCTTTTCACCCTTCCTTGACCCTTTCTATCCCTTTGCAAATTCCAAGGAGTGCCCCCCCCCCCCTTCAGGCAGAGACACCCCAAAAGGATAGCAGCACCTCCCCGTCTGCAAATCAGATAAAATGCTAGACTTCCTGCGATTCTTCAGTTCAGCTTTCAGCTGACCTGCGGTTCAGCTTTCAGGCCATATTACTTACTTTAAGTATAACCATTTCACTTGATATCATACTCAAAACTCTCCAAAGACAAAACAGGATGTAACCCCCGCCCTGGGAAGGGTGTTGTACCATATTTGTGATAATGACACAGCAAGTGCAGTGTAACCACAGGTTTCTGAAATTGTTGTGTTGCAAAATTTGCAGGTGCCCTTGTGTTTCCACTTCAGAAGACAGTTGAGAAATTGTCTTTGGTTTGTAACACCAAACTTTATAATGCTTGAGATGGCCGACATCTTGTCTGTGGCCAGAATGAAAATGATAAGCATGGATGAATTGTGGCAGACATACGATTGTTTACCAGATGGCCAATGTCAATGCCTGTTCTAGAATTTAAATGAATTAAACCAATGCTTATTTCTGGACAAACTCGCTTAATCAGTGATTTTGTGGTAAAGGAAGAGCTACTTGAGAAAAGTACAAAATACAAAACACAAAAAATCTAAGCACCATTGGATAGTTTATAAATGCATCCTAGAATTCTAGAATACTGTGCCCCCTGGCTGAACTACATTCCAAATCAAAACCTAAAGAAAAATGTTGTCAAAGTATATATGAAGTACTTTTTTCTTGTTTAATATGATTTTTGATAGCTGTGAAATGACTAAGTAACACCTTCATCTTTCCTTAGAGCTCTCAAACCATTGTGGATTTCATTGCGGTCACTACAAACAGTAGTTATTAGATATATTTGTAAATATTGTTGAACCATTACCTGAAAAGAACACAAACACAACACAAAGAAACAACATTTGTGCCTTGCTTGATGACAAGTACTTTTTGCTGGTAATCCAGTTTATTAAAACTCTGAAGATGTACAATTTAAATGAGCTTTATTGATAGCACAAATATCTATGACATTGCAGCAATTCAGCACCTTGATGGCTCTGATTGGCTCTCACTCCTGCCATAAGCAGTGCCTTTCCTTGTCTGCTGACTTCGCCATTACTCAGATCCAGTGACCCATAGCTCGTTATGATTTGTGAATGAATTGGTATGTTCCTATTCTGAGCCTATGCAGTATGCCAGGTGAATAATGAACGAAAGACTCAGACCCGAAGACCCGTACTTACGTTTTGTGTATGAATCGGTTGTTCCTACACTGAGAAATGGGCAACGGTTATGTGACAAGTGAACGGAAGACTCAGACCCAAAAGCCCCTTTTGTGAACAAATTGTGAACAAGCCTGTAGCTGTCACAATTCAGATGAATGAAATAAGTGGCTTGCATACGTGACACTGGGGAGCTTTTGTATAATCCTGCACCCAGGCCGACAGACGGGTTGCATCAGCCCTGCGTATGTGAGTCAAATATTGCCACAGTTTGTGGTCAATGACACAGTCTTTTTAACTTGAAATGAAGAAATAATGTATTTCATATTAGACCTGGGGGGAGGGGGTTTTGGCCTTTTTTTTAAGCCTGTGATACACTGCACTGAAAATTGTAGCATATTTTACAATTTGTCTCATTCGCATATATATTCCTCACTCTTAAAATGAGACCCCACAAGATGGATGCATTTGGAAATGGCAGCATTTCATTTCTCATTGTGTCTAGACAAATGCTAATCGTACTGTCTTTCCCTCCCCGTACATATGAAAAGGGGAACTGGCAGCAAGGGTCAACACCTTTCTTCCATTAACACTCTGAAGATGGTTGTTTTGTTGTCCACAAGTTTATTCATGTTGTTGGGGCCAGAACGTGTTGTTACTATTATCAATGATAAGAATTTTAAATATTTCATTTATTGCATTTATGATAAGGTGTTGAAGACATATATTTTGATTTGGTTGAGTATTTAGTTTACCTGACCAATATGGAGCTGCACAAAGACACGCCCATTTCTTCAGACAGGTGACTGCAGCGTCTGCACTGTTAGGCCTTAATTTAGAATGAAACTAGTGTTGAGAGAGGAATGCAGCCATACGGTTTTTGACCACAGCAAGCGCAACAGTTTTTGGAACAGTTTTTTTTTTTGGAATTACTTTGAAAAGTCTCAAACGACACATGCACCTCCAACTTGCTCAGTAGGAATGTTTCATTACTGGATTTATTATCATTCTCCAGGACCAATAAAACACGACCAAACACGAATACACTCTGCTGTTCATCAATTCAAAAACACACTTGAGCATGTCAACCAAGGCTAAATTATTCAAGTTGAGAACGCTCTATCAAATTTAGAAAGTGTGAAACTACAATAAATGATGAAACTAAATATTAATGGTCTGAAGAACTGTGCTTAATCACCTGGTACATGTGTCAGTTATTTGCCACAACATTACAGAAACCTCACAAATATTATAAATATCAGCAAAAGGCTGATCAGTATGAAATAAACAATATACATATAGACGATGCCACGAAAAACGGAAGATGAGAGCAGATGTAAGTGGATTTGGAGTAGCATTCATCACACTTTATTGACTGAACAAACTTCCTGGTTATCCTTAGTTCCTGGATCTGACTTCCTGTGGCATCACTACACATTTATTTCTAGATGTTTGCCAAAGTGCACCACTGGGGGGTGCTAAATGTGGGCAGCCGGTTCTCTAAAGGTTGGAACACCGGGCTTGTGACTGGAGGGTTGCCGGTTCGATTCCCAGGCCCAACATCCACGGCTGTGTGCCCTTGAGCAAGGCACTTAACCCCAATGCTCCCCAGGTGCTCCCCGAGGAATGCTGCCCACTGCTCCTGTGTCTCGTGTGTGTGTTCACTACTGGTATGTTGGATGGGTTAAATGCAGAAGACAAATTCACTGTTCACAGTGTGTGTGTGCAATCACAGAAACTTAAACTTAAATAGACAAAAAAAACTTACAACTCCCCGCCTAGCGTGACTGAATGCTACTATTAACTAACTACACCAACAGTAAACTAGAGGATTACAACCTGTCCTGTTTTCGAGGAAGGAGAATAATTTCTGACAAAGGTCTCAGAAGCAGTTTAGTCCCTTCTTTCCTGGAGAACTTGATCTCCACTTTACGCACTTTGTCATCTTTGCTGGGGAAGACTTGAGTGACAATTCCAAGGGGCCATTCATTTCATTGAAGCTGCTGATCCTTGATGAGCGCAATGCTCCCAGGTTACATATTGGGCTGACTAGTCTCCTGCTTCCTTCTTTGCTGCAGCGACGAGAGGTAACAATCCTCCATCTGCTCCAGAGGGTTTGGGCAAGATGTTGGACTTGACACCGTTGGACTTGCCTGAGAGCATTAATGAGACCTGAAGTATCTAGTGATTCGATGACTTCAATTTGGGCTGCTCTCACAGTCATACACACCTCTTGCTGTGGGCTAGATCGCATCTTGTCCAGCGTGTCACTCCAGGGTCCGAACACGTCCAGTCCCACATCGGTGAATGGAGGCTCCATGGACAGGCAATTGACTGGCGAATCCATCTTCTGCGTTTGAGGGGTGCCACGAAGTTTACGACAGGTGACACAGTGGTGGATGATGTTGCTCACACGTCTCTTCACACCCACTGTCCAATAGCCCACATTAACAATAGCAATGCCATAAAGACTAATGATTCAAATTAGCATCCGGCTGGAAAGACCTGGAACGGCATATGATAAAGATTAGAAAACTCCGTATTCAGATCCTGGATGATGAGCTCCTTGACCTGATCATTGTTGTCTGGACCAATATAACCCACTAAGAGACTATTTTGTCCAAAAATTGTCCGACAACAGAAGGCACTCCAATAAAATTTGGCTACTTTGACATGGTTTTTAATCTTCTTGTTGCCTGGTACCACACCAGTTACAACCAAAGCTTGTCTGTTTTGGCAGACTGTCTCTATTACAGACGTCACACAGATCTCATTGGTCAGGGTGAAGGTGGCCAGCATTTCCTGATCTGTTCTGGTGTGGTAGACTGGGTACAGATGGCCCTTGTCATAGCCGGAGCTTGCATAGTCAGTATTTAAGGCTTGGTGAGGGCCCACTTGTCCTTGGACATTTCTTTCTTCTCCCATGCATTGCTGCTGATGTCCATCAAGCTGAGGAAACAGAAACCTGAATCTTTACTGAACAACCAATAGGATAATTACTGGACAACAAATATAATCTTTACTGAACATCCAATAGGATCTTTACTGGACAGCCAATAGAATCTTTACTGGGCAGCCAATAGAATCTTTACTGAACAACCAATATACTCTTTACTGAACAACCAATAGAATCTTTACTGAATCATGAGGATGAATGGCCTCCACTCTATTTATTTTCTAATCATTTCTATTTTTCTTATTTGTTTATTACCTTTTGTTTTTATCCACCATATTATCATTTTAAAATATGACACATTATAATCTTACCTGAGGCTCAGTTCTCCATGGGAGATTTTCTCTCTCATCATCCCTATGGCCTCTAAACACATAAGCTGAGTAGACTGGGATCATAAAGACTGGAGTTAGCGCTGATCAGGCCGGAGGTGATCAGGGTATTTTTCTCGTCCTTGCTGTGGGACAGTGGGTACGGGGGACCTATGTCACGGACCTGGTGCCATGTCTAAAAAGGCCATTCATAATGTTGTTGTCGTGTGTTTTTTTTTTGTTGTTGTTTTTTTTTTCTGAAGGAAATATGAAATGAGTGTTTTGCACTATGTAGACCACTGACTTTGTACTTGAGGAATTAAGAGAGGTTGATGAAAAAATTTGAGGCCTGAGCCGTGAACATACATCTCACTCTACACGTTGGTAGTGCCATTGGGTGACCTGTCATTTGTGTGAAGACAGCAAGACGACCGTAAATTTTAATTCAATTTGCATGAGACAGAACGACAGTCGGGTGACTAAACACAGTGGTCAGCACAACTCTGTCTGTCTTAGGGACTGAGAAGACTGTAGTAGTTTTATCTGTTTGATAATTCAAATTAGGTCCTTTTTTATTTTACAGCTCTAACACAAGTTTCTGTGGAAAAGTACACATGGACTCACTTAAGCTCAACTGTCTATGGAGTGCATTATTCCAGGTGTAAATGCAGAATAAAACTGTTTTTTTTTTTTACTTGATGCATGTGATGTGTACATTTTGCCCCCCCCCCCCCCCCACCCACTCTGTCTGTTTCTTTTCTCTCTTTATTTGTATTTATTTATTTTGTATTTATTTGATTTATTTGTATCACGCGTCGCCTGTCAGTTTTCAGGTGCGCTGTACATACTCATATAAACTCTTTACTGACACAAGCAGAAACGACCAGATATGTTGTTATGCTGCAACTGTGAGTGAAAAGCAATGAATAAACCTAATGGTTCTATAATTTACAGAAGTGGTTCAATACGCAGTGATTTTGCAAAGTGTTTTACAGAGTAAATCAGTACTGAGGGTACATCTACTGGAATGTGAGCAAACAGAGTTTAAGGAATGATGGCGTCAGAACTTCTAGAGGCCTCAGCTGAATTCTGCAAAGCTACGACACAGGTACATACGATGAAAAACAAGTAAAACAATACTTGTAATAGACATTGTTCGACATACAACAACTGTCTCACTCTTAAATGCTTTGACTCATTTCTTTGTTGATGTTTTCATAGCTCATTGTCTGTATCTAAAATTGCTACTTGTAACATATGTTACAATGAGATAAGGGACAATTCATACACACTCCTCATGACACAAGGACAAAAACCCTTGTCCCTTATTAAACTACACTTTTTAAATTATATCTTAATGTTAAAATAACAGATCCCCTCCTCCAAAGGGATGACTATGAGAGGAGATTAGTCAGTGCTGAAAACTCTGGGGTTTATTGTTTGTTTGTTTGTTTGGTTGGTTGGTCTTTTTTTTTTTTTTTAATTATGAATTGGAGTTAACCACAATCTACAGATTTTGCGTGGAAATAACCAAATTCACTATGATGAAAACTCTTCATTTCTGCCATTTTCCTTTTATTAAGGTGGGAACGTGGTGGAGGTGTTTGGAGCTGAATTATTTGTTTGTGTCAGGACACAACATTCACGTCCTCATGAGTCAAGATATACTGACTGATCCAGAGTATGTTCCCAGTCACACCAGTCAATAGAGGAATAAGGCTGCTGTTCATAATCTGGCCAGTAGATGGCAGAAATGCACTACTTTTCATTCTCATTCTCATACTTCTCCTTTAAGAGTTTGATTCAGTCAAACCACTATGTAGCCACTTGAAATTCAGAACAGATAATTAACAATATGGTTTCACACACTATCACTCAGTGCTACCCTTAAAATATGTAGTGAGTCCTTTGTAATGTTTCATACAAAACGTTTAGTTGTTAAGGCAATAACAGCTTCACGGACGTTCTTGCCTAATGAGATGGATGCTTTGGCCAATGAGCTGAATCTTGCTGTTCCTCTCTTCATCATTCTGAGTCACCCATTTCAACAGACCTCCAGAGCTGCCCCACCCACCCCCTCCCAGGAACTGCCTGCATGTCCCCATGCCCCAGTGGAAGACATTGTACCTGGTCTCTGGTCCCAGCGGCCTAGAAACTTTACCCCATGGTCTCCAACAGCCATAGACTGGTGACTGAACACATCTCACATTATGAAGCTGATGGAGAGGCTGCTTCTGGTTCTGACTTACCTCACAGTTCTGGTGAGCCCTTCACTGGACCACAGCAGTTTGTCGATTATTGGAGTCAGTCGCAGCTGGATATTCTCCAATGGCTCTGCAGTTATGGGATCTTTTTTTTTTTAATCGTTTTTTTTAAACAGGCCAAACAGTTATAACATGTGAAGTAGAAAAGTGTCTGTTATGTTTGTTCCCATGTGTTTATCATGCCCTCCCTACTGTTCACACTTCACATTTCACACTTCTTCAATACGAAGACAAACAGCCAAGCATGCAAAGATGTTAGATACCGTGCATGTTTTGAGAGAGGGTTGTTTTTACTGAAGAATATTTAACAGGCTAACAAATACACAGCAGAAATCCCAGTGGCTTAAAATGTTTAACATTGTTGAACACATTGTGTTTTGAACTGAGTTCATATTTTGTTCATACTTTAAAAAGGTCAGAGTGATTTTCTGTGGTCAAACAGAATGAAAGTGTAGGAAACACAGAATAAGTATTTAGAAGCAGTAGGTGTCAACATGATGATGATGTTGTATTGTTTGTAGTGGGAGCAAATACATAAAAGAAATAAGAAAACTGTGATTCTGTTTGAAATTTTGTCTCGGAATATAACTTCATACTATTGTTATAAATATAATAGCTACTGTTATTAAAGAATGTGTGTGTGTGTGTGTGTGTGTGTGTGTGCGTGTGTGTGTGTGTGTGTGTGTGCACGCGTGTGTGCGTGTGTTGCCGAGAAGTCCTTGGTACGACAGCATGGCCACCACCATCGTTAAACGCCAGCCGAGATGGACAGGTCATGTAATACAAATGCCTGACACACACATCTCCCAATACAAGTCCTCTACTCAAATGCTGGCCAACCAGCTCCTGGAGGTCAGAAAAAGTGTTTCACGGATGACATCAGGATCAGCCTCAAAGAATTCCACATAAACAGCTCTAACTGGGAAGACCTTGCTCAAAACAGAACCGCACGGAGAAACAGTTTACATGAAGGAGCCACATTCCATGAAGATCATTTCCAACAGGCAGAGTCAAGCAGCAGCAAAGAGAGAAGAGGGTCCTCACCAAAAATGCTCTCCCACACTCCACCTCCAGCTCCTCACATCAATGCCCACACTGCAAGTTTGTGCTTCCAGGACTGACCCCTTCAGTCATTTAAAGACCCAAAGTGAGGACCCCCAAGGAAGACCGTCATACTCAACCTCAAGTCATCATCGTTATGATGATGATGGTGTGTGCGTGTGTGTGTGTGTGTGTGTGTGTGTTGTGGGGACCCGGTTGAAGGGAACAGTTGTGTTTTAATTCACATCATTTACCAGACACTGCTTACCTCACCAGCAAAGAGCAAAGAGCAGGCCTCACTAGCCTACATCATTTCAATGTACTGACATTTCAATGAATGTTCTCTATTGGTTATTAAAAATAACAACCCTCTTTGGTTTGATTCATTTTGCTTTTCTTTGCTCTCTAGAATTTTTGTTAGAGGAGAACAAAACCATTATAAATGTAAATCAGAGAAAAGATAAAAGTTCTGATTCTTTCTGCTCCCATGTCGGAAACACAGAGAGGAGTAAAAAAAAAATCAAAGGGAAAAAAAGAGACTGTAATCACTAACTTTCATTGTGTGTGTGTGTGTGTGTGTGTGTGTGTATGTGTCTGACTGTCTGTCTGTTATTCGTGTGTACGTGCGTGTGCGTGTCCAATCATTTCCGCTCCCACAGAACAGACCCATGATAATGTGAAGACTAAGAGGACAGAAAAGAACAACTAAATAACAACCCATTAATACAATGCAGGACATGCGCAAATATTATTTAATTGCAAAATAATAGTAAGGTCACCACATTTTGTCCCATTGAGAACATAGCACATCTTTAATTGGTTTAATAATTTTATTTAAAGCTATTTATGCATTCACCCAGTTGACAAGATTTAGATTTCATGTTAGCTTCCCAATTCTCTATTTTTTCCGCTGCAAATCAAAGTTCTAGACAGTTAACTTTAGAATGTGTATACTCCCACAGAAAGCATAACATGCCCAAAAGGTTATACATACAGTAAGGACAGTGAGAGAAGTGTTTAGAAAGACCATATATTTCATATTACATACAGTCAGAAATTTCTAGCAGAGTGAATTATTAGGATTAGCATGAATTTGCCCTTAGCAACACTTCACAGAGAAACTTATTTGTAATACAGTGTTCACAGTGTTGTGTTATGTTAGCAACAGCAATATTATAATGACAATGGTTTAAAATTAGCATTTATTTGGGAAGATCTGGAACTGCATGTTGTTATCCATGTTGTTAGAAGCCCTGTACCTTCTAGTAAGAAAATCTTCCAAATCAGAGACACTGAGCTTCTGGACCTGATTGTTGTTGTCTGGACCATAATACCCCTGAGAGACTATTTGATTGGCGGCATTCCTGCAACAGAAGGCTCTCCAGTAATACTCAGCTACTCTGACCTTTTTTTTAATCATAGCAGTGCCTGGTATCACACCAGTCACAACGAAAGCTGGATTGTTTTGGCAGACTCCCTCCATTAAATTTGACACCTCCATCTCGTGAGTCTTCCACAATTGTTCATTGAAATTGGGGTCTTGTGGGGCAGCATTGGTCAGTGTGAATGTGGCCAGCATTGCATCACATGTTCTGGTGTGGTAGACTGGGTACAGGTGGCCCCTGTCATAGCTGGAGCCATCATAGTCAGCATTTAAGGCTTGGTGACGGCCCCTCTGCCTGACAGTCATTGAACCAGCCATGCAGGGCAATCGAGCTTCACCAGGCTGATCAAGCTGAGGAGCAGAAAGAAATCTGAATCTTTATTGGACAACAAATCGAAACCTTACTGGACAACCAATAGAGTCTTTACTGGACAACCAACAGGATCTTTACTGGACCACCAATAGAATCTTTACTGAATAACCAATAGAATCTTTACTGGACAGCCAATAAGATCTTTACTGGACAACCAAGAGACAAGTCATAAGGATGAATAGCCTTCACTCTTTTTATTTTCTAGACCTTTCTATTGTTCTTATTTATCTATTACCTTTTGTTTTTATCCAACATATCATAATTTTAAAGTATGAGACTTTATAATCTTACCTGAGGCTCAATCAAACAACTTAAGTGCTCTGTTAACATCTGCATGTCCTCTAAACACATACGCTGAATAGACTGGGATCTTATTCCCCGTGTCATAAAGTGTAGCGTAGAAATACTCTGGCAGTTTGTTCTGGTCCAGTTTTAGACACTGGCATATCTGTTTGTAGCGGTTGTTATCTTGGCCGCTCAGTCCCTGTGGAGGTGCATTATAAGCAAAGAACTGTGGACATCGACTGAAGGTTGTCACTTCAGCCACAGAGAGGAGAGGGAGAAGCAGGAGCAGTAGAGTGAAACAGAGGGACTTCATGACTGGAGACTCTTCTCTAGATGAAATGGGCGTCCAGAACACAACAGAAGGATAACACATGATCTTAAATGGAACACCAAGTGAATAAATTTTGCATATATTCAAACACAGGCCAATTACAAGAGAGCAGTAATTTCACTTGTCACTCCCTCACATTTTACTAAGTGCTTTTTCAGGTATCATTTCTGTGGGGGAAAAAAAGAAAAGGAACCCGTTTCAGCCCTAAGAAATGTATCTGCATCTTCAGTGAGTTAATGGAATGTATCATTATTTGATGATCTTTACCTATTTAATTTTTATTTATATATTTATTATTTTCCCATTATATCAATATCAATGTAATCCATCCTCCAGCAGTTCAGAACTTGTATCCTTTAACCCAATACTCTTGTTTTCTGCTTCAATCAATGTTCTCATTCACAAACCATTGTCAGTCATCCCCTATTCATTGATATCTGAGAGAAATATATCACACCATAATTTCTTAGGATGAAAGCACTTTGAAGAAAGCACTGATGTCACAGTGGCAGTTATTTTCACAGAGTTTGGTGTCAGCAGGATAAGACATGAGAGTATGCAGTGGCACAGATGGAGGTATTCAGAGAATGACACACACCAAGTTTCCCATGCAAATAGAAAATTACAGAAGCACGAGGCTTGTGTCATGACTGTTACTACTGACATGTAAGCGCACTCTTTGCTCTCCTGTGGACTGACGAGTCATTTCTCAGTGGAGTTGAGAGACAGTCATGTGTTTTTATCTCAGTTTGCATGAGACAGGCTGATATAGTGACTGAGCACATGAAAGTCTGTTGAGGTCCTCACATTAACGTATGAGAGTCTGTGTATGAACCAGGAGAGACAATTACAAATCTAACTGGCTTTTGCTTTTAAACTTTTGACTGGAAGTACTGTTAGAGTTACTGCTGTGGAATAAGAACTGCAGGAAAATATTTTGGTCAAGGTATGTTTTTTACATATATATATATATATATAGAAATTTGCTGTTATTTCCTTTGGACTGATATCGCTGAAAATGCTATAGATTGACAGCCGGGTGTGAAAGCTTGACAGGCGTAGCAACAGTAACCAAGGGAGGGGGGGGGGGGGGCTTAGCAAAGGATCAATTGTGTATCTATAGTATAACTACCCATAGTCACTAAGGAGAGACTGGGGCTGTGTCCGAAATGGCATACTAGCGTACTGCATACTGCGCACTAGCCTAGTATACACTGCATACTGCGCACTACTCCACACACTAGTATACAGTATGGTACACAATTATGACAACTTTCGTGTAGTGTACTACACGTTTGCAACCGGTTAGGCTATCTGTTCTGTTAAAATTGAACAACACACGACAACCACAAATATGTATCAAAAGTAGCCCTATAAGAAAGCGTATGAAGACTTATTACACCAAAATATGCAACTGATACATTTATATTCGGAACTGCAGCTGCAGTTGAAGCTGGTTCTGTTACTGTCCGGCATGTTTTTAAAATTTTTTGACAGTTGGAAATCATGGGATGCAGTAGTCGGCGAAGTGAGCTCGGGATGTATACTAGAAATTTTCGCCAGAGTAGTACATCATCCGGGTAACTGTCGTGTACTGCAAAATTTTTATTTTTCACGTACTGCATACTACTTACTACTTTTACGTCATAATTAGTATGCGAGTAGTATGTAGTATGCCATTTCGGACACAGCCTGGGTCCTTGACAGTAGCTCCCATTAAATAACACAAGACCAACAACTGGTTAGTTAGCTAGCTTGCAAGTGCTGCTATAGAAAACCCGAAAGTACAGTGTAGCCAAGCAGGACATAATATGGAGAGCTTTAATGTGACTTTTAATCACACTGCTGCACTGTTTTCTAATTAAAGGCTGATAAGTTATGCCTTTAACTGTGTTCATACTTTGCACAAGGTTATTGCATTGAAAATAAAGTAATGAAAGGACTATAATGTTTGTCCTTGTCTTTTTATGTGGTAAAATGGGGAGTTTTAGAGAGTGACTCAGAATCAAAGTAATGAATAGCGTAATCTGATTACTTTACAAAAGGAGTAACGAGTAAAGTAATCCCATTACAATTTAAAGAAGTAATTGCTAACTTATAACTAATTACTTTTTTTAGAGTAACTACCTAGACACTGTTTGTTATACATATTGGCAACGTTTACCCACAAACCGGGTC
The DNA here is from genome assembly GCF_902362185.1 of Chanos chanos. Lineage (NCBI taxonomy): Eukaryota > Metazoa > Chordata > Actinopteri > Gonorynchiformes > Chanidae > Chanos > Chanos chanos. The sequence goes on along the minus strand of NC_044501.1, from coordinate 44,934,569 downwards.
TACTGGCTGGCGGTTCTGGGATGCCAGCCATTGAATTCAATGGGATCCCATTTATGTTTGTGGGGTCTTAAAGGCTTGTCTGCCATCAAGGGGAAAACCTTGCCTTAACCCAGAGGCAAAAGTATGATGAACAAAAGGCTAAAAAGATGGGGAGTTCACTCTGTGTACACACGATACACACACAAACATACTTGCACGACAGCAAGCACATTCCAAGGTGCTATGAAATATCTAGGCCTATGTAATTACGTTTAGAAATGTACTGATTCGTCCTATATTTTCACATAGACAACATGGCCAACAATGAACAACTGGTACTAATAAAATGGGACTACATCAGCTTCTGTGGAGCATCCATCCATCTCCTTTACCTATGATGCCTACACCTTCACATACTTTCCATTGTCAGCCTTGAGTGTGCATAGACAGGCTACCAACATTAACTGATCCTAGTAAAGACTGTATGTTCAGAAAGTAAATGTAAATGAATTAAGTACAAACAATTCTTCAATTCCTTTACAATTTCCCCCACATTATACAGATGGTGGACCACAGTTTTGGCAGCCAGAGATCTCTTTGGCAAGACACAAAAAAAGCAGGATGCCCAGCTGCCATATCAATCAGTAAGACTGCAACATTCCCTAAATTCAGGGTTGGTCTAACAAATTGTACTGCTGCACTGATGTGATAGGGCCTACACAATAATCTGGGGCTGCCAGATTTATTTGCTGGAATGTCAGTGGGAATGACTGGACTGGTAAAATGGGTCAGAATATTTGCACACTTGAAATTTTTACAATGCAAAATTGCGCTTTTACAAGAACCTAATTCATTAGTGAAAGATCAGGTTAGATTAAGAAAATCATGGGTGGACCAACTGTTTCATTCAAAACTCAACCATAAGTCTCGGGGCACAGCTATTTTAATTCATAAAAAAGTTCCTTTTAGTCTTACAAATGTGATAGAGAACCCACAAGGTCAATACATTATTGTAACAGGATCATTATAAACCAGTTATATTGGTGAATGTCTATGCTCCTAATTGGGATGATGAGAGATGTATAGAAAAAGTGATATTGTCTATACACAGCATTAATTCACATTCTCCCATTTTTGAAGGAGATCTAAACTACACAGTCAACTCTTCCTTAGATTGCTCTAACCACAAATCTAATATTCCATCCAAAATGGCTAAAAAGTTGTCAGCATTCATGGACCAAGTAGGTAGTACTGAGCCATGGCGTTTTTTATTGCCTTCGGGGAAATCCCCGCCCATCCCCCCCTATTTTTCGCATGTCCACCATGCATGCAGTAGAATTGACTATTTCTGATATGTTTGTTGACTCAAAAGACAATATGGATATGGTTGACTTTTTCACCAATCCACACATACCTACTGTTAGTCCAGTCAGTAGAGCAGAGTCAGAGTGTCCTCTCATGCAATCTGAAATTTCAGATGCTATTATGACCATGCAAAATGGAAAGGCCCCTGATCCAGACAGGTACCCAACTGAATTTTTCAAAAATTTTTCATTGAAATTAACTAAGTTTTATTAGATATGTTTGTGGACTCACAAGCTAATGGGGCCTTGCCTTAGACAATTACAGAGGCCTCTGTAACACTTTTGCTGAAACAAGGGAAAGACAGAATTGGTCGTTTCGCTCTATTTCACTGCTCAAAATCTACTTTTGGGGCAGGCGTGGCCTAAAGGTGAGAGAATCAGGCTTGTGACTGGAGGGTTACCAGTTCGATTCCCGGGCCCAACATCCACGGCTGTGTGCCCTTGAGCAAGGCACTTAACCTCAATGCTCCCCAGGCGCTCCCCGAGGAATGCTGCCCACTGCTCCTGTGTCTGTGTCCTGTGTGTGTTTACTACTGGTGTATAGGATGGGTTAAATGCAGAGGACAAATTCACTGTTCACAGTGTGTGTGTGTGCAATTACAGAAACTTAACTTAACAAATGTGACCTAAAAATATTAGCCAAAGCACTGGCACGATGTCTGGAAACTGTTATGGCGGAGGTGATCAAACTGTTATGGCGGAGGTGATCTCACCAGATCAAACAGGATTCATGATAGGACGTCATTCTTTTTCCATTCTGTGTCGCCTACTGCAGTAAATGTTATAGATTCAACAGCCTCCGGTGTGGTGGCAAAAGTGGTTATTTCTCTGGACATGGGAAAAGCATTTGATAGGGTAGAGTTACTTATTTGACTGTTTGAGAAGATTTGGTTTTGGTCCCAATTTTATGGCATGGGTTGAGCTTTTGTACTCATTTCCAAAGGCATCTGTAGTTACTAATGGGAACCACTCAAAATTTTTTCCACTGACAAGGGGTACATGCCAGGGGTCACCGATAAGCCCACTTTAATTTGCTATCGCTACTGAACCCCTTTCTACCATACTTAAGTCAGTGCCAGAAATATATGGGATTCACAGTATGCTGACAACTTCTTACTCTATGTGTCAGACCCAATACAGTGCATTCCTCATGTATTAAAAATACTGCATAGACTTAGTGTCTTTTCTAATTATAAACTTGACTTTACTATGAGTGAATACTTTAAATCCAATTGTCATTAATGCCCTACGAATTTGGAAATAACTTAGAAAACATTTCGGTTTAATCGACTCCTCCATTCACTCCCCCATTTGTTGTAATCATTCATTTGTCCCAGGCAGAATAGATGTAACACTTTTGGAATGGAATACACGTGGTCGCTACAGATTTAAAGATTTTTATAATGAATGTGTATTTGCAGGTTTTACTGAAAATTTGTGAAAAATTCAACCTCTCTCATTTAAACCACTCTGGGTATCTTCAGATCCTCTAGTTCATTTGTTGTAACGTTTCAGATTTCCCCAATGAAACTCAGTCATCTGGCATGGAGAATATATTAAAAATACCATCTAATTTAAAAGGGCTAATTTCTAAAGTTCAAAATATCATTATCGATACACTACTCTGGAGAAGATTAAAGCAAAGTGGGACAACGAATTCGTAGAGGTAAGAGAGTTTGGGATGAGGCTGTGGATAGAGTGAATGGAACCACATCCTGTAAAAATTAAAGCGTTCCATTTTGTCCGATTTGTACCGCAAAATCTGTTAAAAGGAAAAGACTAACAAATGAAATGAAATGACAAAAAGATGTTTTAATTTTATTTTTGTCAGAAAAGACTCGTGTTTGTCTTGAAAATGAAAATGAAAATCGAGTTATCTAATTTAATTTTTCGTTTTGGCAGGATATGTGCGCACAGGTATTGAAAAAGAAATGCCAAACCGGGGTTTGAACTTTCATTTTACGGTTTTCATTTTCATTTTAATTTTAGCATGGGTTACCTCCCATAGTTTCCTTGCAAAAGGATATTACGATCATGTGTTCTGAGCATTGACGTTTATGTGACCAAAGAAAAAAGATCTCTTAGCAACAATAAAAAGAAAAGAAATGGTGGAAATTGACAAACTTCATTATGTTAAATCGTTGCCCTGTTTGCACGGTATCATTGAAATGAAGCTAAATATTATATTGTACATCCATTATACATGTGACTCATGAAGCACAAGGATGTGGTATATTCTGTCAGATGGTCCTTGGAAAGTATATAGAAATTCTGAGTATAATGATCAATGTGCCATAGAGTTACATGCTATTTATTACATAGCTGTCTATGTATAGACATTTCTGTGATATCAGTGATATCAGTGTTATGGCACCAGCAGAAACTATAAGTACTTTTAAAATGTAGTAAGACTTACCTGAGCCTTTCAGGAGAAGGTTGGCGACTCTCAGAAAATCTCTTCAGTGAATGGATGGGACTCAGGGAGCTGGGAGAACAGAGCACTCGAGTAAGGGAGCTGTTGATTTTTCCCTGCTGTGGTCTTTTATATGTGACTATTGCCAAACCCAGAACCGCAATACTTCAACCACTTCTTCTTTTTATTTCTTTTTTTCTTCACACTTCTCAAGGTTCTCAAACTCTTGTTCTGATGTAGCAGTTTTGCTGTGGTGGTGACCTGAGAGAGTTCAGGGAATTGGCCATTCTGGGCTGGGGGGAAAGATAAAACAACTAAAAAAAGGCCAAAAAAGAGTTTCAGATAATGGATAGTATATTGAATTTGGTACAACTTGGCTAAAACTGACAGTCAAGCAGTAATGATATGAATGAACTGTGAGTTAACGCACAGGAGGAACCTCATCTTGTGATATAGCATGTATCTGTATTTAAATGGCCTGTTGGCTTTCTGTAGCCATCATTACATCTACAATTGTTCAGTTGAAACTGAAATCAATTTATAACAATATAGAGACATGGCAAGAGGACTGGTCTTTGTTAGTGTCAAAGTGCGATCCCTGTGGAGAGATCTCTGTAATCCAGCAATCACCACTTAATACAGAGAGGACGCATTTATAGAGGTCAGTTAGCATGGGGTAAATCAGTCTGTTCATCATCTCAGGGTTTGTGCCGTGGTGGGGTCTTAGGATAGCACAAGAAACTGGCAGTCTTAAGCTGGGTGAAAAAAAGCTTGGAGCTGACAATTTGGTCGACTAGCTTTAACCCACAGATCAGAAACACATTGCTTTTAGGTTAAAATTCAACTTTCTTAATACTTAAACTTAATTGGTATAATGATTTCAGTAAGCACATTTGACCTAAGCTGTTGAACTCTAGCTGCTCTTCTGCACCAATGAAACACTTAATTATCAGACATAGCAATCAACATTTATTGTGTATTATGTATTTAGTGTATTTGTTGTTTGTCTGTGTGACAGCTTTCTGTGATAAAAATACATGTTTCCTGACAAATCCTGCTTTCAATCCTCATCTCCACAGTGCATTCTGTTTTTGAAATAGTGGAGCTGGTAACATTCAGTATTTAAAAGTCAGCAATCTGTGAGAACATTTATGTTTAACCAGCTGACACTTTCTATCCAGCTTCTGTCAAACACTTTAAAAGCAATTTTTTAAATTTCCTGCAGTGACAAGTTTTTGTTAAAGCACTGAAGATGAGATGCATGTTCATACACATATGATTCTGAAAACTGTCCCAAGCCAGCCTAATATATACAGTTATAATTAAACTGTACTGAGGAAGTCTTTTATGTGGTTTAATCGTCACAATAACACAACTGTCTCCCCTGCAACTGTCAGTACAACAAACATCTATTTTTCATCAGCTCAGTTCCTTTTGAGCAACAAGAATAACATTACAAAGTAAATCCACACGTGTTTCAGAGACTACCAAGCAATATCTTGGGAACTGATCTTAATCCATCACATTTAGAATCTCAGACTAAATGCTGAATATTTCAAACAATGATATACCTGCAAACATTTCTCAATTTCTCTCCATTTGTAGAGGGCAAAACAGAGGTTAAACACAAAATACGTTGTCATCGTCAAGTAATTCGTACAACTCGTTCATCAAATGAGCAATATGGATATTCCCACTCACCAAGACTGGATACTTTCCCCAGCTCTGCATCAGCCTTTGCTTTCATGGTTGCCAGATCTCTCTGCATTTAACTGAATGACTGCTCAGTATTGACAGCAGTGTCCCTTTCCTAAATATTAGTCAAAATACAGACAGGCATGTAGACACGCTCATTTTGATTTCCATATTTGTTAAATATATTCAAAGAAAATGTGTAATCGTGATGCCCGGCATACAGTACACTGATGTTTATGCAGATTTGAGTTTTCGCTCCTATTTGAGAATATAGCCATATGTAAATATACCACTTTAACGCTGTTTTGCAGTCTGCTCACCATACTCGTGTATGTACTGTGTAAATAGTATAATTAGGAATAGAAAAAGAAAAGAAGAAAAGAAAAGAGACTTGGAAGTCTTTAATTAGGTCTGAGTGGGTAAGCGAATTAGTGAGTAAGTGAGTTTGTGAATGAGTGAGTGGACAAGTGAGTGAGTGAGTGAATGGATAAGTAGGTGAGTGAGTGAGTGAGTGAGTGAATGAGTGGGTGATTGAACAGATAAGTGAGTGAGTGAATGAGTGATTTGGTTATTTAGTGAGTTTAACATTTAACACCTGACGACTCCTTGCTGCTGCTAGCCATCTCGGTGCTCCAAACCACCACACCCTCCAGTCCGGTGGCCCCAGAGCTTGCTCCTGGTCCTGATTCTGTCCCTGTATCTGGTCCCCTAAATCCCCTAGAGCCACCTTCTGGAAGGACTTCCAAAAAGAAGCATGGGTCTCAAAGACGTTGGGCCTCTTCGCGTCTGTTCCTGATCTGCCTGATCCCGAGTCCATTTCTGTGCCAGTACCTTGCGCGGCATCAGCCTCACGTTGGGGTTGTTCTTTCGCACCCTGTCCCTTTCTGTCCCTCTCGGTCCCTTTGTTTCTATAGTTCCTCTTGTTTTTCCCCCTTCTAGTGGTCAGTTGTGGTCTTCATTCACTTTTTTGGTCCCTTGATTCGTTCCTGCTTGAGTTCTGTTGGTTTAGCCCTGTTAAGTTCATTCACTCCACCTGCTTTCTGTTAGTTTTCCTCATTTACCAGTGCATTTATACTCTTTGGTTTCCCCTGTTTCCCTGCCTTTGAAGACAGTTCTCTGAGTTGTTACTTTTTCATGCATTTTGGAAATAAAACAAGAACTGACCTGCATTTGCATCCAGCTTATTTATTACAACGTGACAAGAGCAATGTGTTTAGCTTGTGTTATTATTTTACATGATTAAAAAAAAGAGATCCCTGACATGCAGTCTAGTTTTGGAATAATTCAGGCAGAACATTCGACTGATGATGCAATGAGCATGTGTGTTTGTATCTCAATACTGCAACACTAAAACCTACAGACAACTCAGGATCCCGATTTGAGGAGTGCTGGTGAATCAAAACAGAATTCAAATACATCTTTCTAACAGGCAATCGGCTGTATTTTCTGTTTAGCATATTTTTGTAACTAAAATACAATGACATTTGGGCAACTTTCATGGTATGGCTGGATACTTCTTATGATCAGAGTCAAACTGATAAAATGCAATGCAATCCACCTGCAGTTAAATCGGAAGAAACATAAGGCACAGAGAGGAATTCAAATGTAATCACCACATTGAAGCAGCAATGTCATCTTTGATGAGCAAGGCAGTGTTACTGGTTTAGGATAAGAGAGAACTTTATTCATCCTGAAGGAAATTCTTGTGCCAGAGGTTGCTCAAAAAATAAATTACAACACAGGAATAGAAGACAATAGAGTAATAAATGAAAGAATAAATATAACAATGTGTAATACAATAACAATAGAAAGTGTTGTACCGGACCGTTGTGGTGAAGAAGGAGTTGAGTCAGAAGGCAAGGCTCTCAATTTACCAGTAGATCTTTGTTCCAACCCTCACCTATGGTCATGAGCTCTGGGTAGTGACGGAAAGAATGAGATCGCGGATAAAAGCGGCGGAAATGAGCTTCCTCCGCAGGGTGGCTGGGCGCACCCTTAGGGATAAGGTAAGGAGCTCAGACCTGGTCCCGGATAAGCAGCAGAAAATGGATGGATGGATGGATATTGCCAGTGATGTTGAGAGAGTAATATTGCACATGATATTGATATTATTGTTCTCAGTGTCTGATGTTTCACATATCCTCCGTACAGAGGGGGGAGGTGTTATACAGGTTGATGGCCGCTGGTAGAAAAGCCCTTCTGTGTCGTTCTGTGGTGCACCTCTGTGGTCTTAGCCTACGACTGAAGGTGCTCTGATGTGCCTCCAGCGTGGCGTGCAGGTGATGAGAGGCGTTGTCCATTATACTGAGTAGTTTCCTCAGCATCCTCCTCTCTGACACCTCCACCCAAGACTCCAGTTCCACTCCCAGGGCAGAACCCACTTTCCTGATGAGCTTGCTGGCCACTAGTGGAGCATCCACCTGCATGTCCAGTAGCTTGGTCCTGAGCAGGCAGGTCATATGGTGTTAAAAGCACTTGAGAGGTCGAAAGACATGACTCTCACATTACTGTCTGCCTCATCCAGAGGCGCTTTCGCACCGGAGAAACTTTTCCATAGCTCTTAGAACTGTTGGAGAAAGTACTCCCTTTTTCACGTGTTCGCACCGCAGGAACTTAGAACGTTCATAGTTCTTAGAACACCGTTTTGAGGGGCTTTTTTAGCTCCTACTTCAGGGTAGGTACTTTCGCAGCGCAATAGGAACCTTGTGACGTAGGTGTACAGCCATTGGTCTAGACACAGGTAAACGATGATTGCAACCGCCACTTTAAAAGATCCGTGCAAAATATAAAGTCTTAGAACGTATTACATTTTGTTTTTGATATTCTTGTCTAAAAATGTCTTAAAATGTCTGGAATCGTAGGAGGGGAAACATGTTTTTTTATGTTTCATCTTACCGGTATTTTATATCCCCCAACAATGACCATTTTTGCAACGTCTAATGTATAGTTGTACATTGAAGAGGTAGTGTACACTCAGCTTCGGTAGGTGCTTGTGTGTCCGCTTGTGTGGCTGTGATCTGCATTTTTTCCTAAAATAAGAATATGTTTATCCAGCTAATGATTTGAGGGGAAAAAGGAAAAAAAAAAAAAACACAATGCTGCGAGCAAGCATCAGGCACAAGCGTTATGCTAGCACCCGAAAAGGACTCGTTCACTGCTACTGCAGTGGTGAATGCATAAATGCAGGGGGACATTTTTTCCCATTGGACTGGGTCTATCGCCATAGTTTTATTTTCGTTAATGTTATCTAATGTGCAGTCAATATTTCTGTCATTCAAATTCAATAAAACTCATTAATTGTGTGTACTGTAGTCTAGTTTGTCGATTTATTTTGCTGCAGTAATGGTATTTTTCCCTTTTGGAGGTATTTAAAAGGTCTTAACAGTCATTAAATTTGTACTTAAAAATGTGCAGCTATCCTGGTTAGTCGTAAACAACTCTTAGCTGCTATACCGTCAGCCACCTTACGTCACTTCAGCGTTCCTACTGGCGGTGCGAATGCAAACAGAAAAAAGGCCTTAGAACTTATGTAGTTCTAGGGGCAGCTCCCCAGGGGGTAGTTCCTATCAAATGAGACCCTAGAACTGTTCGGTCTGAAAGCGCCTCAGGTGAGTATAAGCCCTGCTGAGCAGAAAGATGATGGTGTCTTCCACTCTGGCGGCTTCCACTTTAGTGTCTGCTCTTGATTTGACCTCCACAGTAAACAGCTCTAATTGTAATGAAGGGAAGCTGGTAGTAACTAATCTAAAAGTGTGGAGTGAGGAAAAATGGACAGAGAAGATCAAGTTCATTTCCAGCCTTCAGTTGTGTGTGTGACTGGCTTTTGCCAAATGCTTTACTTGAATGCAAGGAAGTGTCTGTCTGAATATTTGATTGGTTCTCTCTGCAAAGATATTTATAATAAACAATACGTTAGAAAACCAGGAGAAGTCAAGGTACCTCTCTACTTTAAAATCATAATGAAAGTCACTGTTCAATTTTAAAGAAAAGGGTAGTTAAATTGTCTTTTTTTTTTTTTTTACTTGGTTCTCATTATGTTTAAGTGTGGCTCCCAAACCATTGTGGATTCCATGGCGGTCACTACAAACAGTAGTTATTGGATATATTAGTAAATATTGTTGAAACATTACCTGAAAAGAACACAAACACAACACAAAGAAACAACGTTTGTGCCTTGCTTGATGACAAGTACTTTTTGCTGGTAATCCAGTTTATTAAAACTCTGAAGATGTACAATTTAAATGAGCTTTATTGATAGCACAAATATCTATGACACTGTAGCAATTCAGCACCTTGATGGCTCTGATTGGCTCACCTAATTCTGCACCCAGGCCGACAGACGGGTTGCATCAGCCCTGCGTATGTGAGTCAAATATTGCCACAGTTTGTGGTCAATGACACAGTCTTTTTAACTTGAAATGAAGAAATAATGTATTTCATATTAGACCTGGGGGGGGGGGGGGGGGGGGGGGGGGTTGGCCTTTTTTTTTTTTAAACCTGTGATATGCTACAATTTTCAGTGCAGTGTATTTTACATTTTTTCTCATTCACACACATGTTCCTCATTCTCAAAACAAGACCCCACAAGATGGATGCATTTGGCAAAGGCGCAGTTTGACATGTGATTACAGTCAGTTCCCCCGACAAAAGCAAATGAGTAGACATGCTCTCAGTCCCATTCCACTGGTGCAGCTTGTCACTGTAACAGTAATTTCCCGTAGATATATATATATATATATAATGCTAAGGTTCCCAGTGAAAAGAGTTGCTGAGAATAGAGCAGGAAGCAGTTGTGTTACCTTAGCATAGTGTCTAGTCTAATAAGGGGAGGAATACATGTATGTACCGTCATGTCTTTATGTAAATGCAGCAGGCTATTTGGATGACTGTTTGCAAATGTTTCTCGGCAATTTTGATAGGGAGTAATGGGGTGGTATGGCTAAAGAGGATATTTTTACTTATGAGTGATTGAGTGTGTGTGTGTGTGTGTGTGTGTGTGTGTGTGTGTGTGTGTGTGTGTGTGTGAGTGAGTGAGTGAGTGAGCAAGCGAGTATGTGAGTAAGTGAGCCTGTGTTTGTGTGTGTGTGTGTGTGTGTGTCTGAGTGACTGAATGAATGAGTGAGAGTGTACTGTGTATGATGCAGGGGTGGTAATTTTAGAGTAAAAGCAAGTAAATGGTTGTCTTTTCCTACTTTTTTTCTGCCAAGCTTAATCTATTTGAAGTACAGCAGAAAACTGGCAGGTTTCTAGAGGCTTCTATGCTTGGACTCATGACACCAATAACCCCTCCTCAAATTTACAGAAAAGGGATGTTGTTGTATAAATGATGAAATATGAATAACGCACTTGAAATCCTTCTAAGCTTTGCAAAATATAAAAAAAAATACTTTTGAGATACAAAGTATTTTGAAAAGTGGTAAATGGGGAGAACCTGCAAACTCAGAACACAGAAGGGACCTGGGACGGCCATGATTTGCTGGGATTCGAGAATATGAAGCAGTCATGTGACAAGTGAACACGAGACTCTGGGATTCGAGAATATGAAGCAGTCATGTGACAAGTGAACAAGAGACTCTGACCCAAAGACCCATAATTATGATTCGTGAACGAATCAGTGGTTCCTACACTGAGAATGAGCAGCGGTTATGTGACAAGTGAACGGAAGACTCAGACCCAAAAGACCCTTTTGCGAACAAATTGTGAACAAGCCTGTAGCTGTCACAATTCAGATGAATGAAATGAGTGGCTTGCATACGTGACACTGGGGAGCTTTTGTATAATCCTGCACCCAGGCCGACAGACGGGTTGCATCAGCCCTGCGTATGTGAGTCAAATATTGCCACAGTTTGTGGTCAGTGTCTTTTTAACTTGAAATGAAGAAATAATGTGTTTCATATTAGACCTGGGGGGGGGGGGGGTGTTTGGCCTTTTTTTTAAACCTGTGATATGCTACAATTTTCAGTGCAGTGTATTTTACAATTTTTCTCATTCACACACATGTTCCTCATTCTCAAAACAAGACCCCACAAGATGGATGCATTTGGCAATGGCAGCATTTCATTTCTCATTGTGTTTAGACAAATGCTAAAAAGCACGTGTTGTAAAACACTAAACACAGCTGTTGTTGCGTATTTCCAGTTCTCACTTGACTGACATGCCTGTAAAATACTGTGTACAACGAGCACCGTGTTTGTACACAAGAAAAGGTCAGTTTGACATGTGATTACAGTCAGTTGCCCCGACAAAAGCAAATGAGTAGACATGCTCTCAGTCCCATTCCACTGGTGCAGCTTGTCACTATAACAGTAATTTCCCACAGATATATATAATGCTAAGGTTCCCAGTGAAAAGAGTTGCTGAGAATAGAGCAGGAAGCAGTTGTGTTACCTTAGCATAGTGTCTAGTCTAATAAGGGGAGGAATACATGTATGTACCGTCATGTCTTTATGTAAATGCAGCAGGCTATTTGGATGACTGTTTGCAAATGTTTCTTGGCAATTTTGATAGGGAGTAATGGGGTGGTATGGCTAAAGAGGATATTTTTACTTATGAGTGATTGAGTGTGTGTGTGTGAGTGAGCAAGCGAGTATGTGAGTAAGTGAGCATGTGTGTGTGCGTGTGTGTGTGTGTGTGTGTGTGTGTGTGTGACTGATTGAACGAGTGAGAATGTGCTGTGTATGATGTAGGGGTGGTATCTTAAGATCAGATCAAGTAAATGGTTAATCTATTTGAAATACAGCAGAAAACTGGCAGGTTTCTAGAGACTTCTGTGCTTGGACTCATGACTCCAATAGCCACTCCTCAAATTTACAGAAAAGGGATGTTGTTGTATAAATGATGAAATATGAATAACGCACTTGAAATCCTTCTAAGCTTTGCAAAATATAAAAAAAAATACTTTGAGATACAAAGTATTTTGAAAAGTGGTAAATGGGGAGAACCTGCAAACTCAGAACACAGAAAGGACCTGGGACGGCCAGGATTTGATGGGATTCGAGAATATGAAGCAGTCATGTGGCAAGTGAACAAGAGACTCTGACCCAAAGACCCATAATTACGTTTCGTGTATGAATCGGTTGTTCCTACGCTGAGAATGAGCAGCGGTTATGTGACAAGTGAACGGAAGACTCAGACCCAAAAGCCCCTTTTGTGAACGAGCCTGTAGCTGTCACAATTCAGATGAATGAAACGAGTGGTATGCATACGTGGCACTGGGGAGCTTTTGTATAATCCTGCACCCAGGCCGACAGAAGGGTTGCATCAGCCCTGGGTCAAATATTGTCACAGTTTGTGGTCAATGACACAGTCTTTTTAACTTGAAATGAAGAAATAATGTATTTCATATCAGACCTTGGGGAGGGGGGGGGTTGGCCTTCTTCTTTCTTTTAAGCCTGTGATACACTGCACTGAAAATTGTAGCGTATTTTACAATTTTTCTCATTCACACACATATTCCTCACTCTTAAAACAAGACCCCACAAGATGGATGCATTTGGAAATGGCAGCATTTCATTTCTCATTGTGTTTGGACAAATGCTAATTGTACTGTCTTTCCCTCCCCGTACATATGAGAAGGGGAACTGGTAGCAAGGGTCAACACCTTTCTTCCATTAACACTCTGAAGATGGTTGTTTTGTTGTCCACAAGTTTATTCATATTGTTGGAGCCAGAACATGTTGTTACTATTATCAATGATAAGAATTTTAAATATTTCATTTATGGCATTTATGATTGCATAAGGTGTTGAAGACATTTATTTTGATTCTGTTGAGTATTTCGTTTACCTGACCAACATGGAGCTGCGCAAAGACACGCCCATTTCTTCAGATAGGTGACTGCAGCATCTGCTCTGCTAGGCCTTAATTTAGAATGAAACTAGTGTTGAGAGAGGATTGCAGCCATACGATTTTTGACCACAGCAAGCGCAACAGTTTTTGGAATTTACAAATTTTGAAAAGCCTCAAACAACACATGCACCTCCATCTTGCTCAGTAGGAATGTTTCTGGATTTATTATCATTTCGCCAGGACCAGTAAAGCACGACCAAACACGAATACACTCCGCTGTTCATCAGTTCAAAATACACGCTTGAGCATGTCAACCAAGCCTCAATTTAGAACGCTCTATCAAATTTAGAAAGTGTGAAACTACAATAAATGATGAAACTAAATATTAATGGTCTGAAGAACTATGCTTAATCACCTGGTACATGTGTCAGTTATTCGCCACAACATTACAGAAACCTCACAAATATTACAAATATCAGCAAAAGGCACAGGTAAGTAAGAAATAAACAATATACATATAGGCGATGCCACGAAAAACGGAAGATGAGAGCAGATGTAAGTGGATTTGGAGGAGCATTCATCACACTTTATTGACTGAACAAACTTCCTGGTTATCCTTAGTTCCTGGATCTGACTTCCTGTGACATCACTTCACATTTATTTCTAGATGTTTGCCAAAGACGTACAACTGTAACAGCACACTCCCCGCCTAGCGTGACTGAATGCTACTATTAACTAACTAAACCAACAGTAAACTAGAGGATTACAACCTGTCCTGTTTGTGAGGAAGGAGAATAATTTCTGACAAAGGTCTCAGAAGCAGTTTAGTCCCTTCTTTCCTGGAGAACTTGATCTCCACTTTACGCACTTTGTCATCTTTGCTGGGGAAGACTTGAGTGACAATTCATTTCATTGAAGCTGCTGATCCTTGATGAGCGCAATGCTCCCAGGTTACATATTCAGCTGACTGGTCTCCTACTTCCTTCTTGCCTGCAGCGACGAGAGGTAACGATCCTCCATCTGCTCCAGAGGGTTTGGGCGAGATGTTGGACTTGACACCGGGGCTGTTTGAAGAGGTCTTTGACTACAGAGTTGTCAGGGGGAGCTGAGGCATTACTTACTTTCTGAGACAGGAGAGTGGCAGGGGTAAGTATGACAGGGTCACTCGGGTCTGTGGACACTGGGACGAGAGGCCTAGTATTAATAATGGCTGCCACTTCCGCCATCACTGTGGTAAGTACCTCATGTGTTAGGTTTGAGGATCCAATCTGAAGAATCATTGAGTCGGGGATTCTTCTAGCTATTCCTATCATCCTCTCCCATGAACCACCCATATGAGAAGCATGGGGAGGGTTGAGGACCCAAGAACAGCTGTGTTCTGCCAGGCACCTTTCAACTGAAGTGCCGTCAATGTTGGATGGGATCTTGGGTTCACCAGACATTCTGACAAAGTTTGTTCCTCTGTCTGAACGAATTTGTTTCATAGGACCTCATGTGGCAAGGAAATGCCTGAGAGCATTAATTACACTTGAAGATTCGATGACTTCAGTGTGGACTGCTCTCACAGTCATACAGGTAAATATCACAGCCCATCTCTTGCTGTGGGCTAGACCGCCTCTTGTCCAGCATGCCATAACACTCCAGGGTCCGAACACGTCCAGTCCCACATTGGTGAATAGAGGCTCCATGGACAAGCAATTGGCTGGCGAATCCATCTTCTGCGTTTGAGGGGTGCCACGAAGTTTACCACAGGTGACACAGCGGTGGATGATGTTGCTCACACGTCTCTTCACACCTGCTGTCCAATAGCCAGCCACGCAGATGGCACCCTCTGGGAAGAGGCGTCCCTGGTGCAGAGTCTGTTTCTGGTAACGTCTAACAAGCAGAGTCGCGACGTGATGTTCACCAGGAATTATGGGGGGGTTCTTCCCTTCTGCCCTAAGATTTGCTCCCTTTATGCCACCCCCTAACTCTAAGGAGGTTGTTAGCATCGATGAAGGGGTCCAAGGTTTTGAGACGACTATTCTGAAGGATCTATTCATTCTTTCTTATATAAGCCAGTTCTTCAGCGTATGCCTCTTCCTACACAGCCCAGATGATGGTATACTTGGACTGACTGAGCAGCTCTGTTGTATATGCTTCTTGGCACAGGCGCCATCTCCTGCAGGCACTGCTCCCTTTATCTGACTGGTTATGGCAGCTGTGCATGACATGACGGAGATGGGCAATGGCGCCATTCAAAGACTGCCACGAGGAAAACTTGGAAAAATGCTCCAAGATCTTTGACAGTGTCTGTCACATGTGATCCTGATCCATCCTGCTTTGCTTGTATGAGTTAATCACAGTCGCATCACACAGCAACTCTGCGCATGTGTGTGTGTGTGTATGTGTGTGCGTGTGCATGTGCGTGTATGTTTTGCGTGTGTGCAGGTGAGGAGTGTGCTGAAGGGGGCAGATGGTGTTGTCCTGGAAACGTTTGGCTCAGGCAATGCTCCAGAACATGATTGGCTGATGGAAGCTCTGATTGAGGAGGCGGAAAGGTGGTGATGCTCAACTGTACTGAAACAGCTGTTGTGTAGTTTCCATGGTCGTGACTGACCACTTTTTGGACAAATTTCCAGTAGGTGATCTGTAGGGGGATGAGGGGGGATGCCATCCCCCTTGTTAGAGAAATGACCAAAATGCATCCCCCTTGTTAACCTGCCATCCACCTGTATACTCTAGTAGTGTCAGCGACCACTGTGCCATCCACCCTGTTGGCCATTGGGCCATCCTCCTGTTAAAAAAAAAACAAATCACCTACTGCCAATTTCTAAAAGAGATTTACAAAGGCACAAGAGAACCCAAACATAAACTGTTAAACTGTTGCCAAAAATAAAAAAAATCCAGAAGTCACTCACGATACAACCGGAATATCGATTAGGCCTAAAAGTTTAGTATAGCCGCATTTTCATAATATTTTAGTTTAAGTAGGTCTAACCTGATGATATTATAAAAACATAAAGTGCATATTCTTCTTGAATGACCAAATAATAAAAACATTGCAACTCCGTAATTTCATTTTTGTTGCTGTCATTGTGGAAAACCCCACTCCACAGAGATAGGATGTTGGAAATGGAAGCAACGTTGTAAGTGCTTTTGTGGCTATCTCAGGATATTCAGCATTTTAATCCAGAAGCAGATCCGGCCCGACGCACAAGTGAACTAGGTCGTTGCTTAGGGCCCCCCGTGGCCACCAGAGGGCCCCCAAGAGCACTTGAAATATGTCATAAGCGTGCTTGAGGGGGGTTTTTTGTTTGTTTTTTGTTGTTTTTTTTCCTTTTAATATCTTATGTCAATGGTAATCATACAAAATCCAATATTATGTGGGCTGGCTATTCAATATTACTGGTTTAATCATGTCCTCTGCGTGTGCTTGTGTCATGTTCATGTTCATTCACAGTAACGGACGTTGACTGCATTTTGAAGCAAACACATGCTGTGTTCAAAATATCCACTTGTCCTCTTAATCACTCGCTTCACAGTGTAGTAAATTTATAGTTGGGATTTCAAACAGCTCTACAAAATGACTGATTCACAGCTCAAATGTAATTACTGCACGAGTAGCCTATAATTGTATATAATTATTATTTTATTATTATTTTAATATTATTAGGCTATTGTTTTATTTTACCAATTTAAGAAACTACAAACAAGCTAAATTATTTATCCTTGCTAAAAACTCTGGGGTTTATTGTTTGTTTGGTTGGTTAGTTGGTTGGTTGGTCCTTTTTTTTTTAATTATGAATTGGGGTTAACCACAATCTACAGATTTTGCGTGGAAATAACCAAATTCACTGTGATGAAAACTCTTCATTTCTGCCATTTTTCCCTTTATTAAGGTGGGGACGTGGTGGAGGTGTTTGGAGCTGAGTTATGTGTTTGTGTCAGGACACCACATTCACATCCTCATGAGTCAAGATATACTGACTGATCCAGGGTACGTTCCCAGTCAGGCCAGTCAATAGAGGAATAAGCCTGCTGTTCATAATCTGGCCAGTAGATGGCAGAAATGCATTACTTTTCATTCTCTTTCTCATACTTCTCCTTTAAGAGTTTGATTCAGTCAAACCACTATGTAACCACTTGAAATTCAGAAGAGATCATTAACAATACGGTTTCACACACTATCACTTAGTGCTACCCTTAAAATATGTAGTGAGTCCTTTGTAATGTTTCATACGAAACGTTTAGTTGTTAAGGCAATAACAGCTTCACGGACGTTCTTGCCTAATGGGATGGATGCTTTGGCCAGTGAGCTGAATCTTGCTGTTCCTCTCTTCGTCGTTCTGAGTCACCCACTTCAACAGCCCTCCAGAGCTGCCCCACCCACCCCCTCCCAGGAACTGCCTGCATGTCCGCATGTCCCAGTGGAAGACATTGTACCTGGTCTCTGGTCCCAGCACCCTAAAAACTTTGTCCCATGGTCTCCAACAGCCATAGACTGGTGACTGAACACATCTCACATTATGAAGCTGATGGAGAGCCTGCTTCTGGTTCCGACTTACCTCACAGTTCTGGTGAGCCCTTCACTGGACCACAGCAGTTTGTCGATTATTGGATTCGGGCACCGCTGGATATTCTCCAATGGCTCTGCAGTTGTGGGATCTTTTTTTTTTTTTAATCAGTTTTTTAAACTGGCCAAACAGTTATAGCATGTGAAGTTAGAAAAGTGTCTGTTATGTTTGTTCCCATGTGTTTATCATGCCCTCCCTACTGTTCACACTTCACAGTTCACACTTCACTTCAATATGAAGACAAACAGCAAAGCATGCAAAGATGTTAGATGTTAGACCGTGCATGTTTTGAGAGAGGTTTGTTTGTTTGTTTGTTTTTACTGAAGAATATTTAACAGGCTAACAAATACACAGCAGAAATCCCAGTGGCTTAAAATGTTTAACATTGTTGAAAACATTGTGTTTTGAGCTTAGTTCATATTTTGTTCATACTTTGAAAAGGTAAGAGTGATTTTCTGTGGTGAAACAGAATGAAAGTGTAGGAAACACAGAATAAGTATTTAGAAGCAGTAGGTGTCAACATGATGATGATATTGTATTGTTTGTAGTGGGAGCAAATACAATAAAAGAAATAAGAAAACTGTGATTCTGTTTGAAATTTTGTCTCTTCATACTATTGTTATAAATAGCTACTGTTATTATAGAATGTGTGTGTGTGTGTGTGTGTGTGTGTGCACGTGCATGTGCATGTCTTGCCGAGAAGTCCTTGGTACGACAGCATGGCCACCTCCATCATTAAACGGCAGCCGAGATGGACAGGTCATGTAATACAAATGCCTGACACACACATCTCCCAATACAAGTCCTCTACTCAGAGCTAAATGCTGGCCAACCAGCTCCTGGAGGTCAGAAATGTGTTTCACGGATGACATCAGGATCAACCTCAAAGAATTCCACATAAACAGCTCTAACTGGGAAGACCTTGCTCAAAACAGAACCGCATGGAGAAACAGTTTACCTGAAAGAGCCACATTCCATGAAGATGATTTCCAACAGGCAGAGTCAAGCAGAAGCAAAGAGAGAAGAGGGTCCTCACCAAAAACGCTCTCCCACACTCCACCTCCAGCACCTCACATCAATGCCCACACTGCAAGTTTGTGGTTCCAGGACTGGCCTCGTCAGTCATTTAAAGACCCACAGTGAGGACCCCCAAAGAAGACCATTATACTTGACTTCAAGTCATCACCGATTATGATGATGATGATGATGATGAAGATTATGATGGTGTGTGTGTGTGTGTGTGTGTGTGTGTGTGCGCGCGCGCATGTGTGCACGTGTGTGCACGTTCTGTTAAGCTCCCACAGAACAAACCCACAATTATGTAAAGACTGAGAGAAAAAAAAAGACTAAGTTAGTCTCTCTTGAATAAAAACCAATAAAACAGACATTTTCAGGTATTATTTAATAGGAAAATAGTAACATGACCGGTCAAAGCAAAGCTCCCCCCATTGAGAATGCAGCACATCTACACTTGATTGAGTGATTTTATTTAAAGTTATTTATGCATTCACCCAACAGACAAAGATTTAGCTTGCATGTTAGCATCCCAATTCTGTATTTTTTCTGCTGCAGCTCAATGTTTCATCAACAAAACACTGACAACGAGTTAAATTGCAATTAATTATCCAGCTCATTAAGGAGGGGCATTCCACAGTTAAAGTTCTGGTCAGTTAACTTTAGAATGTGTATACTCCCACAAAAGCAATAAAGGCCCCAAAAGGTTATACATACAGTGAGGACAGAGAGAAAAGTGTTTAAAAAGACCTTATACTTCATATTCCATAGGGTCAGAACGTTCTTGCAGAGTGAATCAATAGGATTAGAACATCTTCAAGCAAACTACACAGAGTAATTATTTTACATTAGGATCTTAGCAGGGTTGTTATACATTAGCAATAGCACTGTTACAACATCAAAAGCTTATACATTGCATACTGGTGGGAAGATCTGGAACGGCATGTTATAATGGATACTAAGCCTAGCAGTCAAATTCTGGACACTGTCCCTCTGGACTCTACCATTGTTGTCTGGACCAATATACCCTGCTGAGTACACTGGACCTATATTATGTGGTCCAACAACTGTCTGACAACAGAAGGCTCTCCAGTACAGTTTGGCTACTCTTACACCATTACCAATCTGCTTGATGTCTGGTACCACACCAGTTACAACGAAAGCTGTTCTGTTTGTACAGACTTCCTCCATGAAACATGACACACAGTCCTCGTGATCCTTCCAAAAGCCTCTGTTGAAACCAAGGTCTTGTGGGGCAGCATTGGTCAGGGTGAAGGTGGCCAGCATTGCATCGTGTGTTCTAGTGTGGTATACTGGGTACAGATGGCCCTTGTCATAGTCGGCGTGTGGATAGTCAGCATTTAAGGCTTGATGTTGGCCCCCGTTGGCCACTGGTACGATGGTATTTAGACCTCCCATGCATAGCTGTTGACCTCCATCAAGCTGAGGAGCAGACAGAAATCTGAATCTTTACTGGACAACCAATAGAATCATTACTGAACGACCAATAGAATCTTCACTGAACAACCAATAGAATCATTAGTGAATGACCAATAGAATCTTCACTGAACAACCAATAGAATCATTAGTGAATGACCAATAGAATCTTCACTGAACAACCTATAGAATCTTTACTGGACAACCAATAGAAACTTTACTGGACAACCAATAGAATCATGACTGAACAACCAATAGAATCTTCACTGAACAACCTATAGAATCATTACTGAACGACCGATAGAATCTTCACTGAACAACCAATAGAATCTTTACTGGATAACCAATAGAATCTTTACTAAGCAACCAACAGAATCTTTACTGAACAACCAATAGAATCTTTACTGGACAACCACTAGAATCTTCACTGGGCAACCAATAGACAAGTCAAGAGGATGAATGGCCTCCATTTAAAAATAATAAAAAAAAAATTTTTCTATTGTTCTTATTTATTTATTACCTTTTTGTTTTTATCCACCATATCATAGTTTTAAAATAGGACACATTATAATCTTACCTGAGGCTCAATCCGCCAACGAGCTTTTCTTTTAACCTTTGCATGCCCTCCAAACTCATAAGCTGAGTAGACCGGGATCTTATTCACTGTGTCATAAAGTGTAGCATAGAAATACACTGGCCGATTGTTCTGGCCCAGGAGACACTGGCATATCTGCTGGTAGCGGTTGGGATTATTTTGGTCCACCAGCACCGTGGGAGGTACATTATTAGCAAAGAACTGCGGACATTGATTGAAGTCTGTCACATGGGCCACAGAGAGGAGAGGGAGAAGCAGGAGCAGTAGAGTGAAACAGAGGAACTTCATGACTGGAGACTCTTCTCTAGATGAAATGGGCGTCCAGAACACAACAGAGGGATAACACATGATCTTAAATGGAACACCAAGTGAATAGATTTTGCATATACTCAAACACAGGCCAATTACAAGAGAGCAGTAATTTCACTTGTCACACCCTTCGACTTAAGAATTTCACATTTTACTAAGTGCCTTTTCATTTCTGTGGGGGAAAAAAGAAAAGGAACCCGTTTTAGCCCTAAGAAATGTATCTGCATCTTCAGTGAGTTAATGTGATGTATCATTATTTGATTATTTGTTGAACTTTTATTTATACTTTTATCATTTTCTCAATATATCAATATCAATTTGTTCCATCCTCTAGCAGTTCATGACTTGTATCCTTTACCCCAATACTCTTCTTTTCTGCTTCATTCAATGTTTCCATTCACAAATCATTGTCAATCATTCTCTATTCATTGATATCTGAGAGAAATATATCACACCATAATTTCTTAGGATGAAAGGACTTTGAAGAAAGCACTGATGTCACAGACTGTGAAACATTGAATCATTGCCTCCTGTAAGTAGTACAGTGTTGTTTTCACAAAGTTCGGTGTCAGCAGGATAAGACATGAGAGTATGCAGTGGCACAAATGGAGGTATTCAGAGAATGACATACACCAAGTTTCCTATGCAAATAGAAAATTACAGAAACATGAGGCTTGTGTCATTACTGTTATTACTGACATGTAAGTGCACTCTTTGCTGTCCTGTGAACTGACGTGTCATTTCTCAGTGGAGTTGAGAGACAGTCATGTGTTTTTATCTCAGTTTGCATGAGGCAGGCTGATAGAGTGACTGAGCACATGACAGTCTGATGAGGTCCTCACATTAATGTATGAGAGTCTGTGTATGAACCACGAGAAACAATTACAAATCTAACTGACTTTTGCTTTTAAACTTTTGACTGGAAGGACCATTAGAGTTACTGCTGAGGCATAGGAACTGCAGGGAAATATTTTTGTTAAGGAAATATGAAATGAGTGTTTTGCACTACGTAGACCACTGACCTTGTATGTGAAGAGGTTGATAAAAAATTTGAGGCCTATGCTATGAATATACATCTCACTCTGCAGGTTGTTAGTGCCATTGAGTGACCTGTCACTTGTGTGGAAAAAAAACGAGCCAACCGTAACCTTTAGTCTAATTTGTATGAGACAAGACAATGATAGAGAGACCAAACACAGTGGTCAGCACAACTCTGTCTGTCTTAGGGACTGAGAAGACTGTAGTAGTTTTATCTGTTTGATAATGCAAATTAGGTCTTTTTTTTACCATTCTTAACACAAGTTTCTGTGTGTGGGAAAGTACACATGAACTCACAAAAGCTTGATTGTGTGAGGAGTGCGTTATTCCAGGTAAAGATACAGAACAAAACGTTTTTTTCAGTCGATGCATGTGATGTGTATATTTTGACCCTCCCAGTTATCGCTGGTTAGTCAGGGCGGAGGTGATCAGGGTATTTTTCTCGTCCTTGCTGTGGAACAGTGGGTACAGGGGACCTATGTCATGGCGGTTTTCATAGCCGTTCTTAAGAGCTTGTTGATTGCGTTTGTAGGGCATCCGGTTTTCAGTCACCTTACATTTCTCTCCTATTCCTGCTGTGGAGAACGGGGAATAGTAGCACAAGAGGAGCAGAATCTTTTCTAAATTACTCAATCACAAGCAATTAGACTGAACTGACGCCACACATTCTATCCCATATCATGGACCATCAAAAGAAACTGGTGTAAACATCTGAAACTGGTGCCATGTCTAAAAGGCCATTTATAATTTCGTTGTCCTGTGTGTTTTTGTTATCTTTTTTCTGAAGAAAATGAAATGAGCGTTTTGCACTACGTAGACCACTGACTTTGTACGTGAGGAATTAAGAGAGGTTGATGAAAAAAATTTGAGGCCTGAGCCGTGAACATACATCTCACTCTACAAGTTGGTAGTGTCACGGTCCAGTCCCGCTCTCCCAGATCCTAGTCCTCGTTTTCCTTGTGTCCTGTATGTCTTGTCGGTCTGTTTCTGTATGTTCCAGTTCATGTCTTACCCTGTTCCCTGCCCGGTCTCTGTTCTCCTGCTGCCCATCTCATTAATCAGCTACTGCACTTAAGCCCTGTCTGTCTCCATTCCAGTTGCCAGATTATCTAGCCTTCTTTCCTGTTTCATGTGTTAGATTGTCTTGTTTCCCCTTTTTTGACTATTGCCTGTTTTGGAGAAAGAGTTTTTGCCTTTTGCTTTTTGCCTTAGGATCATTGCCTGTTTTTGGAGGAGGAGTTTGCCTTTGCCTTGGATCTTTGCCTGTTTTTGGAAAAGGAGTTTTTGCCCATTGCCGTTGGACCATTGCCTGTTTTTGACCTCTGTCTCTGTCCCTCTGATACCGCTGTGATTCATCTCTTTTGGATTTCTGGAAATTGTTAACTATTAAACACCAACTAAAACTTACTCTGTGCTCAGTCTGCTTTTGGGTCCTCAACCAACCAGGCCTCACCGGCCCTAACAGGTAGTGCCATTGGGTGACCTGTCATTTGTGTGAAGACAGCAAGACGACCGTAATTTTTAATTCAATTTGCATGAGACAGAACGACAGTCGGGTGACTAAACACAGTGGTCAGCACAACTCTGTCTGTCTTAGGGACTGAGAAGACTGTAGTAGATTTATCTGTTTGATCATTCAAATTAGGTCTTTTTTTATTTTACAGCTCTAACACAAGTTTCTGTGTGTGGGAAAGTACACATGAACTTACTAAAGCTTGATTGTGTGAGGAGTGCGTTATTCCAGGTAAAGATACAGAACAAAACGTTTTTTTCAGTCGATGCATGTGGTGTGTACATTTTGGCCCCCCAGTCTGTCTGTCTGCTTCTTTTTTCTCTCTTAATAAAATGGATTTATTTGTATCACGCGTCGCCTGTCAGTCCTCAGGTGCTCTGCACATACTCATATAAACTTTACTGACACAAGCAGAAACGACCAGATATGTCGTTATGCTGCAACTGTGAGTGAACAGCAATGAATAAACCTAATGGTTCTATAATTTACAGAACTGGTTAAAAAATAACAGATCCCCTCCTCCAAAGGGATGACTATGAGAGGAGATTAGTCAGTGCTAAAACCTCTGGGGTTTATTGTTTGGTTGGTTGGTTGGTTGTTTTTTTTTTTTCTTAAATTATGAATTGGAGTTAAACACAATCTAGAGATTTTGCGTGGAAGTAACCAAATTTACTGTGATGAAAACTCTTCACTCTTCTGCCATTTTCCCTTTGGTAAGATGGGGACGTGGTGGAGGTGTTTGGAGCTGAGTTACGTGTTTGTGTCAGGACACAACATTCACATCCTCATGAGTCAAGATATACTGACTGATCCAGGGTACGTTCCCAGTCACACCAGTCAATAGAGGAATTAGCCTGCTGTTCATAATCTGGCCAGTAGATGGCAAAAATGCACTACCTACAGCTATTTTCATTCTCATTCTCAGACTTACCATTTAAGAGTTTGATTCAGTCAAACCACAGAACAGATCATTAACAATACGGTTTCACACACTATCACTCAGTGCTACCCTTAAAATATGTAGTGAGTCCTTTGTTTCAAACAAAACATTTAGCTGTTCCTCTCTTCATCTCTCTGAGTCACCCACTTCAACAGCCCTCCAAAGATAACTAAAGAACATCTAACAGGTTTAAAAAAAAAAAAAAGGGAATTCAGTAGCTTAAAATGTTGAACATTGTTATACACATTTTCTTTTAAAAAGGTAAGAGCGGTTTTCCAGAGGCTGTAGGTGTGTGCACGTCATGATGACGATGATGTAGTGTTCATAGTGGGACCAAATAAATTAAAGAAAAAACAAAAACACACAAGTCTGTTTGAAATATAACTATGCTATTGTTAGGAATAGAACAGCTATAGTCCGACAGATCAATTAGTTGACTGTGCGTGTATGAGCATGTGTCTGCGCATTTTAATGTTTGCTCCCATGCTTACAATGGCAAAATTTCCTCTTGCTTTATTATCAGAATTAACACCTCACGTGACCACATGTCTGATTGGTCTTCCCTGGGTTTCACACATCGTGTGGAAGACGAGTCAAAGCTTGTGTGGCACAGGTAGGGGTTTAAAGTACACCAGGTCAGATAAAGAATGTTTAAACTGTAGCCAACTACGCCACCCTGGGAGTTTCACCCAGAGAATTTCAACCTAGTACTAGCACATAGAACATGGGTTCGTTGATACCAGGAAGCCAGAGACGTGGTTTCAGGTGTAAAACTGAATTTTTTATTGACAAAAGAGGTAGTGGAATCACTGCAAAGCTAATCACACAAAAGTATTCTGGCGACAATTTCAATGCAATATCGAAAGATATTTATTACAAATAAAGTCAAGCCTGAATGTTACAAGGTGGGACGATAATTAGAAAGTCTTTATTACAGAAATAGCCTTTAAAAGTGTAGCAGTACAGGAATATAAAATACTTCCACTAGCACACCATCACAGCACTCTCACACAGTCAGACATCCACCATCACAGCACTCTCACACAGTCAGACATCCACCATCACAGCACTCTCACACAGTCAGACTTCCACTATCACACCATTATCATACAAACAATTACCCTCCATTGCAACTGGAGCAGAAAAAGGGCATTGACAGCAGAGCTAAGGCTTACCTTAGGGGAGGCAGACTAATTGGAAGGTGTGCCCAGGTCCCTCGCCACATGCACACATGTACGCACGCTGCAAACAATCAAACCAAGGTGCGCCTGGAAACGTCACGCTGTGAGGGGACACCACCAGTGACTAACCAGGGCACTCAGCTACAGCCTGGATACAAGGGAATTATCAATTGAATAATGGACACACATGGATCTGGTACCAGATCACATACCAGTTGGCACCAAACTAAACAAAACCAATAAATACAAAGGACACATCCACAAACTCATACAGAAAAATGAACCAATAAAATGAAGAGAAACAAAAAACAGAAAGGACACTGTTAATTAAACACAACACGGCCTGCGAAACGTCGCGCACACCGGACAATAATGAATACAGCAGAACACACTGCGCTGAGAGACTGACCGTCTAACAGCACTAGCGATATTCTAAAGTCAGTATAAACCAACTAATACTTATGGAACATAAACGACAGAATAATGGAAACAAGAACAGAGACAGAAACCAAACAGAGACAGCAGCTTAATCAAGATGCAACAAGAAGGGCTAGGAGCCAGGCCCCCTTCCCAGGTATCTCTTCAGTCGAGACGGAGGACAAGCTGATCGTGTGATCAAAATTCTTGCTCTGATGTAATATAATTGTTTCAGTATGATCATGTCCAGATAAACAGTGTGTGCACTTCTTTGGTCAGTTATTGCCGGCAAAATATAATTAATAAAAACTGACCAGCAGGAAGGCAGAGAACTTTCTTTAAGCAACATACAACTTTAAAAATTAGTGTTTTTAAACTGAATATGAATTCATGTTCAATTTAAAAACACTTATTTTTAAAAGAAACACTGATGGTTCAAACGTTTTACAAATGACTGGACATTAAAAAAAAATCAATGTATTCTCTTTAGTGCAATTTGTACGTTGTTAATTGATGAATCAAACAATTCATTTCATTATATTTCATTATTTTTGAGTGCATTCTCAATGTACAGCACTTTCTCACCAAGTGCAGGTATTGGGTTTGTTGAGTTGAGACCAACTGATAGTTGAAATGAATAGCAGACAACACCAGTTACATCCTATTGGTTTCAACTGGGTTGAACTGGTGGAGCAGCCACTGCCCATGGCTCTGTTGGTCTGAACGGGTTTTAAATGGTTTCAACTGGTATTCTTAACCTCCTGGAATCGCAACCTTATCGTGGTGGAGGGGTTTGTGAGTCCTTGTGATCCTGGGAGCTGTGCTGCCTGGAGCATTAAGCTCCTGGTAGGGTCACCCAAGGCAGAGAGGTCCCAGGTGAGGGGCCAGACAAAAAGCGATTCAGAAGAGCCCTTATGATTAGCACACACGAAGATACAGGCACCTCGCCCGGAATAGGGAGACCGGGGCCACCTCCTGGAGCCAGGCCTGGGAGGGGAGCTCGTCGGCGAGCGCCTGGTGGCTGGACCTGCCACGGGGTCCGGCCGGGCTCAGCCCGAACGAGCAACGTGGGGCTGCCCTCTCGTGGGCCCACCACCTGCGAGGGGAGAAATAGGGGCCGGGTGCGATGCCACACGGGTGGCAGGATGGGGCGAGGGCCCCAGCGGACTGGACTTACGGTGCAGAAACTGGCTTTTGGTACGTGGAATGTCACCTCTCTGGGGGGGAAGGAGCCGGAACTTGTGCGGGAGGTGGAGCGATACCAACTAGATATAGTTGGGCTCACTTCTACGCACAGTCTTGGCTCTGGAACCAAACTCCTGGATGGGGGCTGGACTCTGTCCTTCTCTGGAGTTGCCTGGGGCGAGAGGCGGCGGGCAGGCGTGGGGTTACTTGTTAGCCCCCGACTGAGCGCCGCCGTGGTGGAGTTTGTCCCGGTGAACGAAAGGGTTGCCTCACTGCGCCTTCGGGTTGCAGGGGGGAAATCTCTGACTGTCGTGACGGCGTACGCGCCGAACGGCAGCTCAGAGTACCCAGCCTTCCTAGATACACTGGAAAGTGTCCTAGTGAAGACACCATCTGGGGACTCTGTAGTTCTACTGGGAGACTTCAATGCTCACGTGGGCAATGATGGAGAGACTTGGAGGGGAGTGATTGGGAGGAACGGCCTACCTGATCTGAACCCGAGTGGTGCTTTGTTATTGGACTTCTGTGCGAGTCATGGATTGTCCATAACGAACACCATGTTCGAGCATAAGGTAGCTCATAAGTGTACCTGGTACCAGAGCTCCTTAGGCCAACGGTCGATGATCGACTTTGTAGTTGTCTCATCAGACCTGCGGCCTTATGTGCTGGACACTCGGGTGAAGAGAGGGGCAGAGTTGTCAACTGATCACCACCTGGTGGTGAGTTGGATCAGATGGCGGGGGAGGCTGCCAGACAGACCTGGTAAACCCAAGCGCATAGTGAGGGTGAACTGGGAACGGCTGGCTGAGGACCCTGTACGGAAGATCTTCAACTCACACCTCCGGCGGAGCTTCTCCCTGATCCCGAGGGAGGCTGGGGACATGGAGTCTGAATGGACCCTGTTCAGAGCCTCCATTGTTGAAGCGGCAGCTTTGAGTTGTGGCCAGACGGTCGTTGGTGCCTGTCGTGGCGGCAACCCAAGGACCCGGTGGTGGACGCCACCGGTGAGGGAAGCCGTCAGGCTGAAGAAGGAGGCCTTCCGGGCTTGGCTAGCACGGGGGACTCCGGAATTGGCTGAGAGGTACCGGCATGCCAAAAGGGCAGCAGCGACGGCTGTCACGGAAGCAAAAACTCGGGTATGGGAGGAGTTTGGGGAGGCCATGGAAAAGGACTTTCGGTTGGCCTCAAAGAGGTTCTGGCAAACCGTCAGGCGACTCAGGAAGGGCAGGCAGGGCCTCGTCCAGGCTGTTCTCAGCAGGGACGGGGAGGTCCTGACCTCAACTGAGGATGTGGTCGGACGGTGGAAGGAACACTTTGAGGAGCTCCTAAATCCGACTGACACGCCCTCCATAGAGGAGGCAGGGCCAGAAGATTCAGGAGGGTCGTCACCCATCTCTCTGGCAGAGGTCACTGAGGCAGTTAGAAAACTCCACAGTGGCAAGGCGCCAGGGGTGGATGAGATCCGCCCTGAAATGCTGAAGGCTTTGGATGTTGTTGGGCTGTCATGGCTGACACGCCTCTTCAACGTCGCGTGGGAGTCAGGGACAGTGCCTGTGGAGTGGCAGACGGGGGTGGTGGTCCCCATTTTTAAAAAAGGGGACCGGAGAGTGTGCTCCAACTATCGGGGTATCACACTACTCAGCCTCCCTGGGAAAGCCTACTCTAGGGTATTGGAAAGGAGACTGCGGCCGATTGTCGAACCTCGGATACAGGAGGAACAATGTGGATTCCGTCCTGGCCGTGGAACAACGGACCAGCTGTTCACCCTCGCACGGATACTGGAGGGATCATGGGAATTTGCCAATCCAGTCTACATGTGTTTTGTGGACCTGGAGAAGGCTTACGATCGTGTCCCCCGGGGTGTCCTGTGGGGGGTACTGCGGGGGTATGGGGTGCCAGGTTCGCTGCTGCGAGCCATTCGGTCCCTGTACAGCCGCAGTGAGAGCTGTGTCCGTATTCTCGGCACAAAGTCAAGCTCATTCCCAGTGGGTGTTGGACTCCGCCAGGGCTGTACCTTGTCGCCGATCTTGTTCTTAATTTTCATGGACAGGATCTCAAGGCGCAGTCGGGGTGAGGAGGGTGTCCAGTACGGTGGCCTTAGGATTGCGTCTCTGCTTTTTGCAGATGATGTGGTTCTGTTGGCCTCATCAAACTGTGACCTCCAGCACACATTGGGGCGGTTTGCAGCCGAGTGTGAAGCGGTCGGGATGAGGATCAGCACCTCCAAGTCCGAGGCCATGGTCCTATGCCGGAAAAAGGTGGCTTGCCCCCTCCGAGTTGGGACTGAGTTCCTGCCTCAGGTGGAGGAGTTCAAGTATCTTGGGGTCTTGTTCACGAGTGAGGGTAAAATGGAGCGGGAGATCGACAGGCGGATCGGGGCGGCGGCGGCAGTCATGCGGTCGTTGTACCGGACCGTCGTGGTGAAGAAGGAGCTGAGTCAGAAGGCAAGGCTCTCAATTTACCAGTCGATCTTTGTTCCAACCCTCACCTATGGTCACGAACTCTGGGTAGTGACCGAAAGAATGAGATCGCGGATACAAGCGGCGGAAATGAGCTTCCTCCGCAGGGTGGCTGGGCGCACCCTTAGGGATAGGGTGAGGAGCTCGGACACCCGGGAGGAGCTTGGAGTAGAGCCGCTGCTCCTCCGCATTGAAAGGAGTCAGTTGAGGTGGTTCGGGCATCTCGTCAGGATGCCTCCTGGGCGCCTCCCTATGGAGGTGTTCCGGGCGCGACCAACTGGGAGGAGACCCCGGGGAAGACCCAGGACACGTTGGGAGAAATATATATCTCGGCTGGCCTGGGAACGCCTTGGGATCCCCCAGGAGGAGCTGGTGGATGTAGCCGGGGAAAGGGATGTCTGGGCGACCCTCCTCAGCCTGCTGCCACCGCGACCCGGTCCCGGATAAGCGGGAGAAAATGAATGAATGAATGAATGAATGGTATTCTTAACTGGGCAAACCAATAGAATCTGAAAACCCAGTTGGAACCAACAGAAACCAGTAGAGACCAATAGAGACCCGTTCATCCCAATAGACTGGCTACTGGTTTTTCAACTGGAATTTCCACTAGGGATACTAGTTCCCCTTTGCAGGTCTAATGCCACCTGGCGGAACAAAATACAGTTACAAAAAAAAAAAAGAAAATAAACCTTATATTTAAAAATAGCAGTACCGTACCCTGCGCATACGTACCCACCGTGTGGCAATCGCACATCAAAGACAGATAACACCAGGCAGTGCTACGGTAGGGGAGGCAGGGGAAGCCACAAACAAAAGCGATTGTGCTACTACCACGCCAGACATAACAGGGAAAATATGGCACGACAGCTAGGAATGTGCCTACCTGGAGGTCAGTAGAAGAGGAACTTCCCGAAAGTCACGCTGGCATGAAAAGAAATGCGACAAAGCAGTACATGGCAACTCGACCCATACTTATTTTATGATGAAGTTATTTGTTATACCCTGTAATAATGCGCTTTGGAGAGAGAACTACGTGCCACTCACATACGTATCTTGATCCTGAACGAACTCTTAAGAAGAATTCTTGTGTATGTTTAACCATTATAACAATACCACTCTGAGAAGTTGCTATACCACTAGTATAGCAAGTTCTTTTTTGTCCTAGTGCACCTGCATTCAAAAGAAATCTCATGCGAGCGCGCACACACATAGTTAGCGACGCTGATCACAATCGAAACGCCGCCTATTTCTCATAGTTCCTTAAAGACGCAGGCTTTTTGGATGGAACTACAGATATTCCCAATCCACTCGTAATTCTTAAAACTCCAGAATGGATTGAGAGCGACTAAGTAAATCTAACTCATTTAGAATTGAACAGATACGCGTTCATGTTCCCTTGATTGTTCGTACCAGGAAGCCAGAGTAGAGGATGATCAAACTGTCACTTTCTCACATCTGTTATTGGTCCGGTTGTGCAGTTAGACTTTGCTGGTAGTTAGTAAGAATTTAAGATAATTACCCCGTGGCCATCTCACGTCACTGTTTCATGCTTTGCTTGACGTATATTTACGCCTTAGTAATGCCTTAATGTCTCCTCTAAAGTTACTATTGAGGATCCGTTTGAAGTATCCGTCAAATGTAGTAACCATCCACCAATAAGCGACCAAGACAGAGAAATTAAACATTTTTAAATAAGGAAAGGTTTGTAAATTTGAAAAACTGAGACGTGGTGAGACATTGCGATAATTTCCTTTATGACCAGTGAACAGTGTACATTGCGGACCGTGTATAAAAGGCTGTCTCATTGCCTTGTATTAGTCAACTGCAGTGACTCCAGCCTTGAATTCTCTGATAACGCCACCAGAGTATTCACATTCAAGTCCAATAAATATGGGTCAGATAAACTTTGCAGAGTATACTGGTCCAGAAAACAATGGTAAGCTCCAGAAAATCAGTCCAGAATTTGAATAATGAGTTTTCTAGACTTTATGGCATGCAGTTCCAGTCTGTCCCACAAGTATGCTACATTTATGCCTTTGTCTATGGCATTGCAATTGCTACCACAACACAACAATGCCAAGACCCTACTGCGAATGAATTAGAACTTTTGAGCAGTATGTAATATGAAATATGTGTCTCCAGGACTCACTGTATGTGTGACCTGAGGGACCTGGTCTTTGCAGGCTGCACGGTATGTCTGTCAGTGTAAAATTTGCCTGCTCTTATTTCAAGACTTAGGAGGTCTAACTCTGTCTTTTTGTTCCACCTTTATGTGTTTACATGTCAGGTCTTCAAGAACTGTGTGAAAAATGTGTGTGTGTGTGTGTGTGTGTATCTGTGTGTGTGTGTGTATGTCTGTTGTTTCCATTCTCTCTCTCTCTCTCTCTCTCTCTCTCTCTCTCGCACACACACACGGACACACACACACTCCTGTTCAGGTATGCAAATACACTACACACCATTTCAGGCAGGCACACTGCCACTCACCTGTACACGTGAGCATAGTCCTGGTGATGTCACAAGTGGAGAGGGTGTATTGAGCATGAGCAGAGCGTGGAATAAGAACTGTCACATGGTCACACACCTGCTTACACACACATGTACAACCACTCACACTCACACTCAGACCCACCACCCTGTACAGCTGACGTGCATTACATAGGGGAGAGATCTCAACTCATCCTTCAATTCAGTTTTTGTTTTCCCCACTTTATTCTTCCGAAGGAAATTCTTGTGCCAGAGGTTGATCAAAAAAAAAAAAAATTTTAAAGCGACATAGGAATAGAAGACAATAAAGTAATAAATAATTGGTACATTTGAATAATTAATGAATATGTATACTTTGCTGGATTCTCAAATAGGAGTG
Organism: Chanos chanos; assembly: GCF_902362185.1. Taxonomy (NCBI): domain Eukaryota; kingdom Metazoa; phylum Chordata; class Actinopteri; order Gonorynchiformes; family Chanidae; genus Chanos; species Chanos chanos. The sequence continues at coordinate 44,901,821 of NC_044501.1, read as the reverse complement.
AATGTGAGTGAAAACTCAAATCAACATAAACATCAATGTAAAAATGTCATAAACAATGTGTGTGTGTGTGTGTGTGTGTGTGTGTGTGTGTGTGTGTGTGTGTGTGAGCTAATGATCACACATGAGCTCTTACACAACCTGCTTGTCACTTTTACCTCTCATTTTCTTACCGTATATGATATATCACGATTATACCTTTTCTTGGATCGTAATGAACAAATATGGAAATCAAGGTGAGTGTGTTTACATGCCTGTGTGTGTGTGTGTGTGTGTGTGTGTTTTGACTAGAGTTTAGGAAAAGGTATGGTAATCCTCCACACAGACAACCTCAAATCATGAGACTTGGCTCTAACCCTACTACTATCTTAAGTACAGATTTCTGCTTAAAGAAAAAAGGAAAAAAAGAGTCAAGAATTTTTTTTCTCTTTTTTGCTAAGCTAGTATTAATTTGCTTTGCTTACCTTGTTAGTTTAGAGCAGGAGCAAAAAAAGAGAGAGAGAGAAGGAAAAGAGGAGTATTTGCATGTACCTTTGTTCTGCCTCCAAAGGTAAACATGAGAGAGAGACAGACAGACAGAGAGAGACACAGACAGAGAGAGAGAGAGAGACACACACAGACAGAGAGAGAGAGACTGGCAGCTGTCACAGGGTGGACAGGAGAAACGACTCAGGTAAATATTCCACTTCACTTTAACAGACCATGTGACCGCAACATGTGTGCCCAGGGTGCTGTGGCAATGGGACCAGTATGAGGGGGTGCAGGTATTGAGGTGCACTACACAGGGGTGATCTGGGGAGGATCTGGGGAATTGGGTTGGTCGCCAGGTCGGGAAAGGGGCGGGGTGATGTGACGTGATCAGCCTCAAGACTCTAGGACTGGGATCTGAACCTGGATCTCCTGCTGAATCAGAAAGTATCTCTTCCTGATGGACCCAGCTGGTAGTGAGTCAGCTCCAGTGGCAGCAGCACAGCACCAGGCTGGGGACGTGGGAAGAGACCTGTACCCTGAGCTGGCCTTCCCACTCTCCCTACTCTGGTCCACCCAGCTGGGAGCCTGTTGAACTCAGCGGGACCAGGGGACCAGGTCAGAGATGGTTGACCAACACTGCCAAAGCTCACTCTCCTCTTTTTCTTTCCCCGGACTCCTGCTGACGGAAAGCCGTCAGCTGCAGGTGCCACTCAGCAGCCAGCCATGCTCCCCTGGTGTTTCACCTCCAGGCTTGAATTCCCTATGCACCTTTGTGAATTCAGCACGACATTGGTTTTCTGTAAGAACCAGGCCATCACAGTGTTACCACAATTGATTAATATCATGCACTTTACCTTGCAATTTACCTTGCAAAGCAGAAAATATAAGTACTTATTTGCACAAACCAACCCTCCCCACCCCCCCAATCCCCAAAGAAAACAGGCTAAATTCATTTACATAGGAGTTTGCTTGTTTTTGACTAATGGAGCCAGATGGCTGATGGTAAAAGCAAGCATGAAAAAGAGCTTGTTGTTTATTTAAAGACTGTCTGTTTAGACCATCTATTGCATGAGCCAAGGTGTTAGGCTATACATTCATCAAGAGGCTGCTTTACATTATTTCTTCAGCCCATAGGATAAATAGAGGGAAAGGTTTAGCTGTGAACCAAAATGAACAGAGAAGGGGAAAGGGAGACAAAGGGAAAGAGTGCAAGTCCGATATCAGCCGGTAGATCATCTTCACAGGTAAAACTTGACTTAAAAGGAGTAACTTTCAATCTATAATTTATCACATGGGCAAACGTCTCTATATGTCTGAATATCGGTCAAAAACTCATCTCTTCGACTGATCTCTGCTTTTGTGGTTCAGGTTATGGTAGTTGAAAAATATAGCAAATCTTGTTGCCTTCATCAGCTTCAGTGTTGTTCAGTCAATCAGTTTGGTTAACTCACCAGTTTACGTGTTGATGATAATAAATAGCACAGAACATTCTAGACTGTATTCATTTATTTTCTAAGCTGCTTATCCTAATTAGGTTTGTGAGGGGTGCTGGAGCCTATCCTGCTGTGCATTGGAAAGAAGGTGTCAAAACACCTTGGACAGGTCACCAGTCCATCACAGGGCAGACACACAGACAAAGACACTTGCACCCAGAGGCAATTTAGTATCTCCAGTTCACCTGACTTGCATGTCTTCAGGAGGAAACCAGCGCTCCCGCAGACACGGGGAGAACACACAAACTCCATGCAGAAAGGACCCTGGCAGCCCAACCGGGAATCAAACCCGAGATCCTCTTACTGTCAGGCAACAGCGCTACCCACCACACCAACTTCCATAAGTTGAATGTTCTGAATGATTTTTTGACTTGATAGATTCTCAGTTATACAACAAACATCACATCTCTGATCTACCAATCATAGACACACAGAATGGTCGGGTGACTGCAAAACTAAGATGGAGACAGTTTGTCATAATGGAATATGGATGGGGCTGCAGGGTGACATGGTGGTAGCCTGACCGTCTTTAAAGGCATTGGGAGACATAGTTTGTAAACAAGGGAAGGGCCTCTCCACGGGCACCTACCACTCCACTGTGACTGGACCAGAGGGGAGACACTGCAGAGCAGATTGGCTGGTACAACATTCTGACCATCATCAGCTATTTCACAAGCTATGAGGGAAAGTGATTTAACGCAAATCATTTTTTTTCTTCCTCTTTATCTCCTCATCATTCCGTCAGTCTTTCACAGACTTGCACCATCTTTGAACTTTCAATTCAGAAAGCGCCAGTGCTATTTCTGCAGTACGACTCATCAGTGTTATGACTCAGCCTGAAGCTTGGAACAATACTGCAAACAGAAAGCCAGGGAACCCATGTGAACAAAAAGAACTGCAATGCATGATGGGTATCAACAAGTATGTCTGGACCGGTCTGTTCAGACAAAACCTTGGAAGCAGTCCAACTGGGGCATCTCATAGGGTGAAAGGTCACAGGTACAACCTGAGCAAACTCCTCTGGTAATAAGGACCTCAGCCTCTTGTGTCAGAGTCTTATAGTCTTTTACACACACTTACCATGACCTGTCATAATGTGGTACATCCTGTGTCAGAGTCTTATAGTCTTTTACACACACTTACCATGACCTGTCATAATGTGGTACATCCTGTGTCAGAGTCTTATAGTCTTTTACACACACTTACCGTGACCTGTCATAATGTGGTACATCCTGTGTCAGAGTCTTATAGTCTTTAACACACACTTACCGTGACCTGTCATAATGTGGTACATTCTGTGTCATTACAGTAGGTTGATCTTGACGGTTTTTGTCACTTTGTTTGCATGTTTGTATGTATGTAGCATGTCGTAATGTTTGCATCTTAGTTTTGTTTTTTTTCCCCAGGTCATGCACAATTTCACGTTTTTTGCATGTAGCCATTGTTTTGTTCTCCTGCTGTCATGTAGCAGGTGTGACTGTTTTGCAAACCTGACAGCTTTTGCTTTGAATATCAATTAAATAAACAATAGCACTTTGCAACTAACCGGTCATGACAAAGCGTTCATTTCTCAGGGTGGTGGGAAAACAAGACAAGTTAGCAACACTTTCTTTTGTTTCACTGAGTTGAGAGATGATTGTTTGCATGTAGAGTATCTTGACTGTATTAAGACGGTATTAAAGGTCTTGTAAACAGTACACAAATAGCCTATGCACCAGGGCCCATGCAAATGGTTGAGTCTACTCAGTGTTTGGTACATTTGGCAGGCCGTTGTCTTTGTATGAAGACCTTACGCAAGATATTGGCCAGTGTTGGACGTCTGGACTGTTAAAAAGCTGTCCTGATTTGTGTGAGATAAAGATGCTCTTACATGTAAACCACCCATGTCTAGTACACACACTTCATGCCTGTCCTATCACCAGTCACAAAACAGCTTAAATGTAAACAAACAAACAAACAAACAAAAACCATCTACAAGAATGAAATTTCACGTACATCTCAGCACGCTTGTCAATCAACATGTGTGGACACGGAAAGAGATGAGTTAAAAGCTTTTCATTAGGTTCCATAGTTATCAGTTCCCCTTTGAATAAAGACTTGCGTCTTAGGAAAAGTCTGATGAAAATGAGGGATCCCTGGCTGTGTTTTGATAGTGGGAGTAATTTGGATGGAAAGGTTTTTTTATCATTATTTTGCATCTTGAATGTGACTCCCATGAAATGAAGACCAATAGGGAAGACACGCCAGAGATATAAAAAAGAGAGAGAGCGAGAGAGAGAGAGAGAGAGGGAAAGAAAGAAAGAGTTTCTTATCAGGACCTGACAAAGGGTATGGTCTGTCTTCTTTCTAGACCAGGAAACAGGTAAATGTTTGATTTTATTCATGTATCAGTTCAGAGTTATTGTTGTTGGGGTTTTTTCCCCGCTTGAAGAGGGAAACAAAAATGATTTGATTTAGTTTTAATTTTTTTTTTTATTATTATTATTTTGGCTTGAGTTTAATAATTAGAAGTCTCTTTCTCTCTGTAAAGAGAAACGTCTGACTTCTGTGTGTGTCTAAGTCATGGAGTCAAAACTGTTGTCCCTGCTCCTTTACTCAGGTCAGTAAGGATTTGCATGCATGCGTGCACGCAGGGTTTTGTGTGTCCATGTGAATATATATGTACCATCACGGGTGGAAAAAGTAAAAGTTGACGTATTTTTTCTTAAATAAAAGGTACTCTAAGCAGAGTTAAAGTATCCCTCCTGAAAAATACTTAAGTGAGAGTACAATAGTCACTCATTTACAATTTACAAAAACGGTTGTCAGTTAAGTCTACTTAGAGTGCTTTTTTTTTTTTTTTTTTTTTAGCAAGAGTACCTCTACTTTTACTTTGTCCGCCCCTGTATGCCACAGAAAGACACAGAGAATTCCCAAACACTTTCAAAATGACTAGTTTGGCAACTCAATATAACAAAACAAATAAGTGTGTGTGTGTTGTGTTTGTCGAAGGAGTGAGACGAGGTGACTGAAATTAGCACCCCCTCTTCAAAAAAAAAAAAAAAAAAGGGACATAGAAAAAGAAACTCGTAAGATGGCAGTTCACTAACTTTCACTCACAGGGTTCCTGTCTGTCGTTCTATGCCTTCCTGAGCTTCTCCTGCAGTATCACGTTGTGAGTAAATCCATGAACTGGTCAGACGCTCAGACCTACTGCAGAGAGAACTATGTTGACCTGGCCACCATTTGGAATCTCGAGGATCAGACCAGGCTTACAAACGTGGCAATGGAGGCCGTTTCTTCTGGAATTTTCTGGATCGGACTTTACGACGCTGTTGACAGTTGGAAGTGGTCACTTGATGCCAGCAAACTGTCAAACATTTCATTTACAAATTGGTACAGTTCAGAACCAAATAGAGCACCTATCCAAGGAGATACATTGTGCGTGTACGAGGGCTATCTTGGATATTGGCATGACACAGAGTGTTTGGAAAATTATCACTTTGTTTGTTATGACGGTAAGAACCAACATACGCAACAGCTATCTGCACAATTAAAAACAAAATGTCTCTGAATCCGCAAAAGAGCTGTTTGCTTAGCTGTAGAAGGATTAACTGTTGTCAAAAAGAATATTAAATTAGTTAAAAAAAAAAGGATTAAAGAAAAATCTTTCATTGTGTTCTTGTCTGAGTTAATATGTGAATAAGTACATGAGAAGACACTGAACTGATGAACTATTTACTTTTAAAAAGGTCTTTCCAAACAGCACTTTGTAAATCACCTCCTATTGTTTGTTCAGAATCTGTATAAATCTGTTCTACAATCACAACCTCTGCATCCCCAGGACGAGATAACGCCACAGATAGGTATGTGGTCATAATGCAGTCAGTGACGTGGTATGCAGCTCAGAGCTACTGCAGACAACATCACACTGACCTGCCCAGTGTGAGGAACCAGACCGAGAACGAGCAGATTCGCAGCATCTTGTCGGGAGCTGGGCTCAGCTATGCCTGGATTGGTCTGCACAGGGATGTCTGGCTATGGTCGGATGAGGGGAACTCTTCATACAGAAACTGGATACCTGGAGAACCTGACAACTACGGAAATGCTGAAAATTGTGTCGTTATCGATCTAAACCATGGTGGGATGTGGGTAGATGTCAACTGCAACGATATGTATCTGTTCATGTGCTGGGATGGTAAGTCTTCACCCTACAGTCAAAAAGTTTGACAACTGAAATTAACAAGATCATCTTTTTGACTTAACAAGATCATCTTTTTCTCTGTCTCTCTCTCTCTCTCTTTCTTTCTTTCTCTGTGTGTGTTAGTTCCAGTAGTGAAGTACAGACAGGTGGTGAGAGTGGAGCTGAAATCCCATCTGAATGTGTATGATGCTGCAGTGAAGGAGGCCATCTTACAGCAGGTGAGTGTCTCTCTCTTCCTGATGGAGCAGCTCACCCACAACACACACACACACAGCCCTCTCCTCATTCGAGCAGGAAGAACTGCACTTCTCTCACTCACACACATGTAGAGAAAGACTATCAGAGAGTGAGAGTAGAGGTTCGTACAGTATTCAGTCAGTAAAGACAGATTCTGTTCTTCAGATTCAACAGAAACTGGAGGAACAGGGGATGAGAGAAGGAACCACACTGAGATGGAGGGAACAGCCAGACGGACAAGTCTTCCTCAAGAAAACAGAGACGGATGGAGAGGAAAGGCTAGAGCAACAGAAGTGTGAATTATGAATCTTTCTTTTCTGCTAATTCTGCTTCCTCATTGGTCATTGTACCGCAGAGTCCTGGATTGGTCCAGGGGGCGGGGCTTCATTCAGTAGTTTTTTTTGTTGTTTTTTTTTTTAAGCAAACTTTGATGCAGTTGTGAGTAAGCAGGGCTGTGTAGAATACATATCTAATAATAGCAGACAGGCAGTAATGTTACTGTCACGAATATTATTCTGTGTAGTCTTTGGGAGGAGGGGCAAAACATGTAGTTTTATGGTTTTGTTGGGTGTTCTCCCTTCATGCAAAGAAAGAACCAGTGTCTTAAGTAACTGTTTTTGTTTACTATGCATACCAACAATAACAACAACAGGGCACATTTTGACCTCAATAAAAAAAAACGACTTTATTTACAAGCTAGTAAATAGTAAATAAATAAATAAATCTGTGTATTTATATCACTTGTTGGCCTGATTGGTTGAGATGGACATGAACGATGCAACAAACTTATTTATAATGCTACGCCAAACTTGTTCTCAACAGCTAAGATTGCCTAGGTCATCTTTTCTGACGCATCTGACCAAAGACATTTTTTTCTCTCTCCTGAATATTCAGATTCTAAATGTGAATACTGTCTCTCAGATCCATAGCTATGAGATAGTGTGACAGCATAAACTGGTCAGGCATTGCCCCTGTTCCTGACTCTAGTCTTTTTCTTAGCCATAACCTAAGTAGGCTGGGTCCCATACGTGTGCTATCTCGATACAAGAATCTAATGCAAAGTATGATTTGTAGGGCACTTTTTGGATGGTCTGTGTTTTGTTGGTTAGTGAGTAACAGAGCCTGTTAAAAAAATAAATAAATAAAAAATATGTATGGCCATGTTAAATTTGCTGGTTCTTCCATTGAGGGTGGAATCACACCTGTCTAAATAATAAATAAATAAATAAACAAATAAATATATATATAAATATACATATATAAGTATATAATAAATCTAAATATTGCCCCTTTCTGAGTAAAAGGAAGACTATGTAGATGAAAATAAAACAGGATAACTTGTGTTCAGAGGAGAAAACCTGAAACTGTTCCTCTTCAAAAAGTCACAAGAGTCATTGCAATGAGTCATTTACAGACCATCAAACTTTCAACCTAAGCAACTGTCTGACTTTCCAATGAAACTGAATCCAGAAAATGTTTTGTAGGTTTGTTTCAAATGCATAGTATCGAATCCTTGTAGTTTAAGTGGTTCATTATGTTATTTTCACTTCCAAATGTACCTCATACATGTACACTGTACTGTAGTGAAATTTCTATTCTGTTTAAGACATTTTTGAGCACATATAAAGCTTTGTTGCAGTGCCGGCCCGACGCACTAGCGAACTAAGCGGCTGCTTAGGGCCCCCGTGACCACCAGAGGGCGCCCAAGATGGCTAGAAATATCCCACAAGAGCGCTTGAGGGTTTTTTTTCTGATAGGCTATATTATGTCAATGGTAATCGCACTGTATGTTCTGCACGTTTGCACGTTACAAATTATTTAAAACAAAATCAGTTTAAGTGGTAAAATTGTTTTTATTAGACAGCTTTGTTGAATACTCGATTCTGATTGGTCAATTACGGCACTCTACGGTCTGTTATTTCTGTATAATAGACCGTTGCTATGGAACTATTTTTTAACGGAAGTAATAAAATGAATTTTAAATCAATAAAATGATCTTCAAATCAATATTTTGTGTGAAATTATTGACTTCTTTAGTAAGTCGCAGTGGAATTAGCAGGATAAGGTACAGTGAGCCGGCCGTTATGGCGAAATAAACCCCTTCAGGACGATTCAAGACCCCTCTGATTCGCGTCGGGGTCCTGCATCACCCTTTTATGGTTTATTTCGTGATAATGACCGGCTCGCTGTACATTATCCCTTACACAGTAAATGCATTGTCTGCTGGTTTATTTTGTCACTTTTCAGTACACCACGTTCAGTATGCCACTTAATAGCCTACTGTGTCACTGTGAATATTACAGTGCAAATTAACACCAGACCACTATTGTGAGTTCGCTACCTTTTAAGATTAAAAACCATATACGGGTAAAAACATGCCATGCTGACATTGGTATGATGTAAGCAATACAGCTACGACTAATAAAATTGATAATGGGCGTGTTAGATTTACAGTAGGTGTACGAATGATCAAGCACTGACAATAGTCAGTAGTACTGGCAGCGCTGAGGCTTGTCCTGGAACATTTACACCCTCGTAAATAAAATTATTCTGTTTTGTGAGTGTGAGAAGAATAAACTATATATATATGTGTGTGTGTGTTTAAAAATAGATAGGCAAAACAGAGTGAGGTTTCTTTCCCACTTACAAAGACATGTAACTTCGTTCACCACATAAAATACACATAACTGAAATGGTTGTGAAACGGGAAAGTGTGAAGAGGAAGTATTGCATTTCCTTGTGTTTTTGACACCGAGGAGTGAATAAAACATAAACGCTTTCTTTAGACTTGCGAAAGGTTTTCTGGAGACGCAGGACTAAGAAGCGGTTGAAGTGTGTCGTTAGTTGGTTTAAAACTTATTCAAGAAAGTGCCACACAAGGCAGCTGGTCACTTCAGATCTAACTGCCTGTCTCCTAGGTTACGCAGTTGCCAGAAAAGCTAAGGTAACTTTCACATCATTGTATTCATTCATTTGACAGTTTCATTCAAGTTATTATTCTAACAGCACCTTCTGATGGCAAAGCTTTACAGTCTTATCTGGGTTCCGTATGACTGTACACTTTAATAGTTAGCTAACGCATTACTTTTTTTTAATTCTAACAATTTGTAATGGTGTATACACTCTGCATGTTTTATGCTAAACCCAAAATACAGATTTATTTCACTACACCAGCACTCAGTTTTGTTTTAAATCAACATTCATTTCACTGGGATAAAAGAATTGGGAGACTTGTCTAATTCAGATCACATGAACGATCTCTGACATTTGTGGCTCCTCTCTCCCTCTGTTTTTCTTCTCCTTCTTTTTTGTCAGTTGATTCTCTCTCTCTCTCTCTCTCTCTCTCTCTCATTCTTTCAGGATGAAGTTTACTGTTCCTTTTATTTTCCTCGCTGTCGTGACGCTCTGTCAAGCATCGATTAATTTCCATTACGCCGGCAACTGTACGGCTCACCAGTCACACAGCTCTTGCTACAATGATAAACCCTGCGAGAAGTCTCCTAGAAACAACGCTTACAATCGCTTCAGAAGTAAGCACATTCTCCAATCACGTTTCAATACCAGTCAGAAATCTGCATGGGCAAAATACTTAAACTCGAGGGGACTGTGCGGAAGAGTTCCTGTTCAGACTTTCTTTCCTAAAAGGGATGAGGACAGAGTCAGGGTTGTCTGCAACGGCGGAGGCTATGTCTGGAGGAGAAACCTGTGCGTCAGCAAAAGACAGTTCGTTGTGTACGATGTGCGTAGTAAAAAATCCCGAATGCGTAAGTGTGTAGTTTACGGGATCAAAGAGCGTACTGTGCAGGTGATTGTGGCCTGTGACGTGGTTGATAACCGTTGTCTTCCTGTTCATTATGAGAAACACACCCGTTGGGAGCCTAATCAGAATGCGAGGGTTTGTCGGCCACGCCTCAATCCACGACCCAGCCCATGAATTACCTGCTGAAGACGTGCATGCTTTTAATGGCAGTTCTGTGTCATGTTTTTTGGGAATGTAGTTCTTTTTTTGTCCATGTGGGGTCCTCAGTCTTAGTTTTGGTTCCTGTTTAGTTCATTATTGATGTACTGTATGCACCAGTGTCTTGTTCTGTCTGTCTATTTAAGCCTTCTGTTCTGTTCAGTTCCTTGCTCAGTCTTGAGTTGTTACCCTGTGTGCAATTCCTGATCAAGCCTTCTTGTAAGCCCTGTGTATTTTTTGTGTG